>NW_027311919.1:300000-590815 GCF_040954645.1 Diabrotica undecimpunctata | reverse complement strand
ATTATTACATGACCTATATCTGTGATGTTTAATTTTAATATACAGCTATATTTAATTAATTTATTTAATTATTATATATATTTAATTATATTTAATTATATTATATTTATAATTATATAATATTATATTTAATTATTATATATATTTAATTATTTTAATATAATATATTTAATATAATCTGTGATGTTTAATTTTAATATCTATATCTGTGATGTTTAATTTTAATATACAGCGTGTCTACGTAATCCATTAACGGGCGAGACAATAAACAAAGATTTACGACACCAATCTATTCATGTAAGTTTTATGTGCTTTGTGTGACATTATATTTTCCATTAAATGTGTGCGATGTCGTTTGACCATTTATTTATTAGATTGGATAAAAAACACATAAATTAAGACTAATTTTATTTACAGCCAAAAGGTATTTTTTCTTATGAAAGGAAAAACAGTTATCTTAAAACTTGTGTATTAACAATACTGGCAAGTTAAAAATATCTATTCTCAGAAAACTTGTTCTATAAAAACTAAATCCCAAATTGTATTAAATCTTCATGTAACCTTCCGGGGCGATTGTCTTATCATATTATCCCACCGTAATTCCCAACTTTTACTAAGGTGAATTTCAATCCTTTCAATCCTTTTGTTAATCACTGTACTCAAGGTAGTCTGATTAACATATTTTTGTTAAAGTCCTTTTGTTTTGAATTTATATAAAAATATTGAAAATTTTACAAATAATTTTTTTAGCTTGTTATGACATTGTCATTACAAAGCGAAGGAATTGTGGCTATCAGAAACATATGTGCTGAGATAGAAAGATTAAATTGCCGCTAGCGATAAGCCGTTTTATTAGGTACCTATTTATTCTAGGTAGCTATCTGATTTCTTGGAATCTATTAAATGTAAAGTTTAATACCACACTAAACACCGATTGCTGTTGGGGATTATTTCTTTTTTACTAACCTCATAATTTATTTGAATTTATTAAACGTATATACCAAAGCCCGGGAAATATCAAATTGCCAAAAAGAAAGATTTGGTATACTTAAGCCATTCAGGTATCATACCAGAAGCCCATTATAGTTTTTATAAAAATATTTTGGCCCAAGATGATATACGAGAAGAGGACAACAACTAACAGAAAATGTGTCTACACTTTTTAAAATTTTCTCCGTGCAAAAGTGTTGTAACTTTGAAATTCCTAATTTTTTAGCATTAATATTATTTTATTTAAATTTCTATATTTGGTTAATGTAATGTAGGCCGAAAAGCATGCAAAATCATAATTAAATTTTAATTTTTCTTAAAACTTCGTGTCTTATTTCACCGATATTAGCACGAAAATAAACAAAATCGTCTTTATCTCGAAACTTACTTATTCTGACTTACTGCAGTCTTGCACTGAGGGTGCGATATCACTTTAAGCTGCCGATTTTAATAATACTTTACTCGTAAGTACAATTAACTGAAGCTTAGATTCTGTACGATCATCCTTCTCAAAGGTTCTATACAGAAGATCATCTTTTAATACCAGGCAATTACATTGGCTTCAGTAGAACTTGACTTCTGTCTTACATGCACTCATGTCTTGCCAAGAAAGTCTTCCCAAACGCATCCAATCCAATACTCTTTTTATACATAAACGGCTTGGACATTTTTTAGCTGTTAATGCTGCCATTGATCATTAATAGCGGTGGTTTTTCTCATGGAGTAAATGATCATAATTTGTACTGCATTGCCGTCTTGAAAGTGCATCAGCATTTGAATGAACTTTACCAGTCCTGCGTTTGCGTCTGTTTAGCATCGTCTTATAAACTACTTTCCGTATCATTTCCCCCAGACGTTCATTATTTTGTTCAATGCCTTTATCAGTGGTTCGTACGCGATAGTTCCATGAAGCTTGACTAGCTGTTTCGTGTTTGTAAAACTTTAGGTCTTGCTAGTCGTAAATTTTCTACATTTCTGTAGTTCACTATTTTTTAACCCATTGAAAAATTTATCTACAGTCATTTCTTCCAAAATGTTGTCTGCTTTAAACATCTACTACATCTGCTTTAAATTTTTGCCAATTTTCGCTTGCTTGTTGAATTTTGCTTTTTAGTTGTGCTTTGTAGATCTGTTGTCGATGGGCATCTCCATAGCGTTTTCCTAATCAAGTGAACAAGATCTGGTAACATTCTTCTTGACTCTTAGAAATCGATCTTAGAATATCTGCAGCATCTCCTCGTAAAGCAGCAGTTAAGGAAACAGCCTTTTCTTGTTCGATCCAATGATTGGTTGTCGCAATAGCTTCAAATTATCTAAGGTATATGGACCAAGAAGACTCCCCATTAAATTGTGGCAATTTAAATTTTATATGTCGTGTTGTTTAATTTCTTGGTGATTCTTCTTTTACTACAGGAATTACTACTGCATTAACTGGTAGTAGTACTTTTGTGTTGGTTATTATGCTCTCTAATTTTTTGATCTTCTTTTCTACGATGTTGACATTTTTCTGTTTCTTGTCGAATGTTTCAAAAACGTCTCTAAATTTCTCACTGTTCTGAGTACATACTTCTTTAATTATTTAAAAAGTCTCGTCTAATTTTCTAAAAATATTTTCGTCGTTTTTTCTAGTTTCTCCTTTAATAATTTGAGAAGATTTTTTCAGAAGTATCTTTAACTTTTGTTAAAACTACTGATTGGACGTAGATAAATCTAATCCATTAGATTTTTTTTCTTTGGGGTTATCCAAATCGCTTGTTTACATTACGGATTAAAAAAAAATAATAATAATGAGAACTAATACGTGAAGAAGTTTTGGAAAGAGTGACTTACAAATTTAATAAGCTTGCATATTGTTAGGAGGTTTAACGTGATTCTTCAAATTGTTATTCTCATTGGTCTGAGTAAATAAATTTACCTATTATTTTAGTCTTAAGTGATTTATTTCTAAATTTTTGCCAATTTTCGCTTGCTTGTTGAATTTTGCTTTTTAGTTGTGCTTTGTAGATTTATTGTCGATGGGCATCTCCATAGCGTTTTCCTAGTCAAGTGAACAGGATCTGGTAACATTCTTCTTGACCCTTAGAAATCGATCTAAGAATATCTGCAGCATTTTCTCGTAAAGCAGCAGTTAAGGAAACAGCCTTTTCTTGTTCGGTCCAATGATTGGTTGTCGCAATAGCTTCAAATTATCTAAGGTATATGGACCAAGAAAACTCTCCATTAAATTGTGCCAATTTAAATTTCATATGTCGTGTGGTTTAATTTATTGGTGATTCTTCTTTTACTACAGGATTTACTACTGCATTAACTGGTAGTAGTACTTTGGTATTGGTTATCATGCTCTCTAATTTTTTTATCTTCTCTTCTACGACGTTGACATTTTTCTCTTTCTTGTCGAATGTTTCAAAAACGTCTCTAAATTTCTCACTGTTCTGAGTACATACTTCTTTGATTATTTGAGAAGTCTCGTCTAATTTTCTAAAAACATTTTCGTCGTTTTTTCTAGTTTCTCCTTTAATAATTTGAGAAGATTTTTTCAGAAGTATCTTTAACTTTTGTTAAAACTACTGATTGGACGTAGATAAATCTAATCCATTAGATTTTTTTCTTCAGGGTTATCCAAAACATAATTAAAAACTCACTCAGTTAAATTTTCAAGTTCCTAAGTGCCTCTGGGGGTTCGCTATGGGAAAAAACGTATTTAAAAAAAATAATTTTTTTTTAGACGCTGTATTGCTGCAAAAATTCTAAAAAATGTCATAAAAGCGTATTTTAATAATACAAAACTGCCTGATTTTTTTCAGATTTTTAGCTTGAAAATTGAGCCCAGGAAAAATATTTGAAATTTTCAGTAATATTTTAGGTTATGTCGGAAATTGTTGGCCAACTTTAAAACAATGTTTTTTTATGGGTTTGTTCTCGTTCTTTCGAATGGCATAGGTATTATTATCATTTTCAACGTGGAAAATGCCAAAAAATCGAAAAAACTGCCTTTTTTTGGCATTTTTCTGAAGTTTTTGACTCATAACCTCAAAAACATACACATAAATTATTGATAATTCATATTTTTATAGGTATTCTTATCTTTATAATCGAAATAAGCTATTAAAACTATTATTTTTTTCCTACAGCATGCTCTAAAAACCGAAAAACCTCGTTTTTTCGGCGTTGGTTTTAAGCTTTCGCTATATAACCTCTAAATTCAGTGTCTAAATGAATAATAATTTACATTTTCACATGCATCTTTCCCTCTACAATCATAATCAGCTATTTAAAGCATTAGTTTTATCTCACAACATTCTCAAAAACCGAAAAACCCCATTTTCTCCATGTCTTTACTACATAACCTCAAAAGACTCTGAAAAATGAACCATATTTTTGATATCTTTTAAATAATTATAACAGCTGATCGTACGCAGGAAAACAAAATATTTTTTTTAGAGGTAAATAAAATTCATATATTTACTAATTAACAATCTATATTTACAATATTCTATTTAATCTAGATACATTGGATGACAGAATAATTACATTTTATTAATCTTCCTCACTATCCTCGTCGATTACCGGATCAATCTCCGTTTCACCGAATATTTCTGAAAGAAATTTAGCTGGTCTAATAATATCCGATTTGTACCTAGCATTGCTTAAATAATATATAATAGCAGCAACATGTGAGCAGGATCCAACAGTTCTCAATCCATTAGCACAATCGTACGAGTAAAATTGCATTGTAGCCAATAGATTCTGGCTTATACTCAATGTAACATTTATAAATTTTTTTTTTTTGATATGTCTGGATTGTATCAAAACCTTGATAATATTCGATTTCATTCGCATGCATTCTTAATTAATTTCGTTTTTATCGTTCAATAACTCAACAATAACAATAACGTATTGTAGCTAGGTAACATACAACTTGACCTAACTGGTACGTACCCGAAAAGAATATTTTGAGATCTCTCTCGGTCATCTCTGGAAAATCAAGAATTTCTCGCGATGTTATCTTGGTTGTCGTCGTACTTCGTCTAGACCACCTTGCTGTTTTAGCTTCTTTAGCCAATGTGTTATCCACTTTACTCTAATTTAACATTCTCTGTATTATTAATTTTTTTAATTCTTCAGCTTCTTTATCGCTCTTCTTCTTCTTCTTAGCCTTCTGTCGTCCATGTTTGAATATAGGCCTCTCCCAACTCCTTCCATCGGTCTCTATCCTGAGCAACATATTTCCAATTTGTTCCGGCTATTCTTTTAATGCCATCAACCCATTTCATCTGTGGTCTTCCTCTTGGTAGTTTACTTTCGTCAGGTCTCCTTCTTCATCGCTATATAATCTTTTTCCATAACGGTTATTAAGAAAACATGCAATTCTGCAATATGCTCCAGCTTTTGGCAACAATTTATTATCCAATTGTTGATGAAGCAGCTTATATTTTTTTCCAAGAATGCCGTGGGCAGCTTCTACTACCAATCTTAGTTTCGTAACATAACGAGATTCATTAGCTTCAGCTGTGGATAAACTTGGTCGTTTTCCTTTTAATGCAGGCATTAGAACCTTGAAGCCAAGATCTTCTAAATAGGATACGACGTCTCTAAAGCCCCTATATACAATACAAACATCACCTTTTTTCATAAGTGACCTTATTCCATTTGGAATAAGGTCACTTAATGGATATTCCATTCTCATAAATCAAGTGTCGAGTTTTCTTCGTTCCTCGACAAAGGATTAGGCGGCGCCCTTTGTTTCCGCCCTTCCTTTCAGTACGAAATTCTGTCTTTTTCATTGGTACATTTTAATTCCCTCTTTTTTTCTAAATATACCTCTATCCCAAATCCTTACTTTGTGAGCTTTGGGACCCACGTCCCAAAGCTCACCGTTGTGTTCTTCAAAATACCTGAGCGCTGGTGTGCAAGGTAAACATACTTGCACCTGGATTTTCTATTCTCTTTTAATCATCCACTTTTCACCCAGACAAGTATCGTTACATCCCTAACACAAAGCTTAAACACGTTTAGTCCATATCTTTGCTATTTATTAGGTAAAAGCATGGGACCATAAAATGGAACTTTTCTTTTATCTTACTTGTACTGGATACGTTTTTAAATTTAGTCTATAATTAATTCAAATTTTGAACTAAAGTACGTCCACTCTATCTTTTCCCATGCATTAAATTATTCACGAATTACTTTTTATACTAGGTCTCTTTTTTACTCACAGAAACTAGTATTGCAAGATTAAGCCGCTTGTCCATAGAAATCACGATAAGCTAAACAAGGATAAACAACATGATATGTCTTTGATACCTTGTTTACTGTAATTTTTCTTCTTCTTCTTCAAGTGCCCTGTCCGTTGCGAACGTTGGCTATTAACAATCAATTTGGCAATTCTGATCTTATTTGCGGCGCTTCTGAATAGTTCGACCGATGTGAGCCCGAACCACTTCCTCAGATTTTGGAGCCACGAGTGTCTTCTCCTGCCTGGCCCTCGCTTACTGTTTATTTTTCCCTGGACAATCAATTGCAGTAGACGGTACTTATCGTGTCTCAATATGTGGCCTAGATATTTAAGTTTCTTTGTTTAATTGTATTCACGATTTCTTTCTCCTCTCCGATTCTTTGGATTACCTCTGTGTTGGTGACATGTTCGGTCCAGGATATACGAAGAATGCGTCGGTACACCCACATTTCGAATGCTTCTAGTTTTCTCGTGAGCGTCTCCGTCAGCGTCCAGGCCTCCACACCATACAGTAAGATCGGATGTAATTTTTAACGTTTATAATTTTCATTAACAGTGACTCATTAGACAGATTAGCTTATTTGTCGTGTTTATTGATTTATTTAAATTTATTTTTTTTGTTTTTCAAATTATTTAACTTGACGGTTCTCTAAGTATTATTGCGGTAGGTCTTTTGACCATACCCTCTTCAATCTTCTTTCGGCAAGTGGTTAGGTAAAAAAGTTATTTATCAGTTCGTTGTTGTGATCAGTGGTGCGATTTTTATATTTTATTGAGTGATTCTTTATTATGTCCTTAAATAATGGGATGTCCAGATCATTGTAAAGTGTTTGGTTAGATACATACCATGGAGCTTTACTTATCATACGGAGTAGTTTGAATTGGAATGTTTGAAGTATCTTCGTATTTGAAGGCTTACTATAGCCCCATAGTTCTATTCTATATGCCCAAACTGGTACAAGTATAGCTTTGTACAGAAATAGTTTATTTTCAAGAGATAACTGAGACCTTTTGTTAAATAGCCATTTCATATTTTTTAGTTTAAGATATAGGTGTTTCCGTTTAGTTTTAATGTGCGTTGTCCATGTAAGTTTTTCGTCCAGGTGCAATCCCAAGTATTTGACAACTAATTTTATAGGAATGGGAGTATTATTAATATAAATTTGTGAACATGTGGATTTTCTTGTTGTAAAAGTAATTTGTAATGATTTGCTAGCATTAACACTGATCTTCCATTTCTTAAGCCAATTTTGTAATTGATCTAAATGATTTTGTACCTTTTGTGATGCTACATTGGGGTCGATATCCACTGCCAAGATTCCCGTGTCATCGGCAAATGTAGCTAAGAAGGTATCATTGCTGATTGGAACGTCTGCTGTAAATATCAGATACAGAAATGGGCCCAAAACGGTACCCTGAGGTACGCCAGATTGTATGATGTGGTAATCTGAGTAGCTGTCTTCATTTTTGACTTGGAAGTAAAGGTCAGTAAGATATGATTTTAGTATAAAGTATAGTTGGTCTGTTAGGTGTAATTTCAATTTGTAGAGGAGACCTTTATGCCATACTCTATCAAATGCCTGTTGTATATCTAGAAACACTCCAACGCAAAATTTTTTCTCTTTGAGAGTTGTTTTAATTATATTTACTATTCTGTGGCATTGTTGGAAGTGTTCACATCTAAATCCGAATTGGTGTTGTGGTATAATTTCGTTTATGGGAACAACTTGCTCGATTTTATGTAATAGCAGCCTTTCTAATACTTTTGACATTATTGAGAGCAGGCTTATAGGGCGATATGAATTTGCTTGCGTTGCGGGCTTACCAGGTTTCGAAATCATAGTAACTTGAGCAAATTTCCATTGTATTGGAAAGTATCGAAGACTTAGTATGCTGTTGTATATTATTGTTAATAGCACCATTGCTTTTCTCGGTAGCTTCTGAAGTAATTCCCCTGTTATCAAATCATAGCCAGGAACTTTCTCAGGATTAAGCATTTTTATTTGTTGTAGAACCTCTGTCGGAGTAAATGTTGTCAGAGGAAGAGATAGTTGGCATGAAGTTTCGAGCTCTTCTTTTTTCTGCTACCAGTTCTCTTATATGAAGGGGGATATTATGGTTTTCTTGCATACTTGCATACTCTTGCAAAACTGTTGTTAAATAGTGTACTGCTTTCTCTACATCTTCGTTCAAGAGTTTGTATGAAATCATGATACTCTTCGCTTGAAATTGGATGTATAGGTGGGGCTGTAGACTGATGATACACCGAGGGAGGTGTTTGTTTCGATTTTAGTGATTGCTGCTTGAATTTTTTCCGTAATATAAGGTTGGACTGCATAGTATTTCATTTTTGATTTAATAATAACGGCAGAATGCTGGATGGTTTGCATAATACAAAGTATAGTAAGGTATCTTAATAACTGTTCTTTGTGTGGCATGGCTTTCAGATATTAATAAAATGTCTATATTATACATTTTTAAAAACAGTTATATCTCTAATATATGGTTTAAAATGCCATGAGCATTCCACGACGCAATTCGTAGTGACTTAAAAGGTATTTTGTTATTTTGTTAATGACTGTAGATAACATGGTTAAAATCATGCTATTTTGGTTTAAGAGTTGAGAGAACATATTTTTGAATTCGTTTAGGAAATTTGATAGTTTATCTGCTAATTAATTGTTGTTATTTTTGTTATCTGCATTTATGTTTCCAATGGAAGCATCTCTATAACTGATTCCGTTGAAATTATAAGCATGATGTTGGGTAGGTATATTTACATTGGAATTGTTGACAGGATTTTGAGCGGTGATTTGGTTTGATTTGTCATGGTATCTGACATTTAGTAGTTTACGATAAACAGAACATCCTCTGTAATTGGAAGGATGATCTCCATTGCAGATAGTGCAAGTTGGTGGCGTGTTTTTTGGTTTCTTGCTGTCCTTTGTGTTGTGTGATCCAGCGCATTTTACGCAATTATATGGTTTTGCACAGTACATTTTAGTGTGTCCATATTCTTGACATCGTGTACATTGTGGTATATTTCTTTTAATTCTCGGTGGTTTAACCCTCATTTTACAATGTTGTATATATTGTAGTTCTAATATTTCTTTGTTGTTCGTTTGAGGCCCGAGGTCGACAAAAAATAATGGTAATGGTTCACGGCTCAATCTGTGTCTTTCATCTATCGGAAAAGAGTGATGTAGATCTCGAATAACTGCTCTGTATGCTCTGTCTTCCTTAGGTTGGTATGTATGGTGGACGATATTTTCCTCTCGTACTTTTCTTGGTAAAATTTTTATTGTGTTGTTTGTTAAGGCTTTAGTGAAGTTAGTTTCTACTTCTACTGCTTGAGCTAAATTATTTATCATTTTACTATAGTCATTCACGTCATATATAAAAATTGGAGGGTGTTTTGAGATTGGAAGATTTTTATTCGTATTATTTACGGAGTATTCCTGTGGAAGTGGCTGAAACCTATTTGAGAGTGTTATTGGAGCTTCTTCTTCTCTTAAATCTGGACGTTTAAGCCTTTTTATTTTTGATCTTATTGTTTGCCATGAGTGTTTATTATTTTGAGAGGCTTCATGTTCTTCATCTGACATCGAATCATATTAATTCTGTGTTTCTGGATTGTTTTTTAAGTTTAAGTTAGCTTGAGAGTTTGCTGTAGAATGAGAAAAGTTGGTTTTCTGGGCAACTACTGACATGATATTGTTAATAATTATCAAAAGGTATCTTTTGGTTGACTGTTGGTTGATTTGAGCACACGGGTGGATCTTGAGTATTTATTTGACTTACTTGGTAATAAGGATGTATTAGATTTGTAGGCTCGTTCTGCATTACAGTTGGAAACTGCACTGTAGGGTACTGAAAATCATTTGATCCTGGTCCGTTCTCTGTTGGAAACATTTTCTCTTCACTTCTCACTTTAATTGCACATTAACTGGATAAATAAAAATTTATTTATTAACCAATACTCAATTTAAATATACCAAATTTCAAGAAGATTAATAATTAGTTGCACAATTACAATTATCTTCAGAAACCCGCCAAAAATTAATATTTTTCGGGGAGAATCCCATAACTCACATTAAGTTTGACAGTTTAATATTTTATAATGTACAAATTGTCATTATACTATATGAGTCTGGCTATAGTTCCGTCGAACAAAAACTTATTTGTATATTTACGAGATTACTTATTATTATAATTTTTAAGATATGCATGGAAAAACTTTAAATTCCCAAGTGCAGCAACTTGTGTTGAATTTATATGAATATTTTGAGTTATAAAGAAGTAATGGAGGGCCTTTGGAGCCTCTTACATCTGTTCAAGAGGTAAAATATCAAATTTATGTTTGTTAATCAGTTACTATTAAATAATTATTTTTTAAGAGAGTTGCCGCTGCTTTAAAAATATTACGGCGGGCAATATACTCGATAAAAAAGGAAAGAAAACAATCCCGTCCTTTCAAAACCAGGCAAACATAGACGTTGTCTTAAAAGTAGGACGATTGATATGCCGGAAGCATCAAAAATGGCAGTATGGAATACATTGTATGATATGTACCAACAGAGTAAGTATTGATTTCTTCAGTCAAAATCTTGAAAATGTATTTACAAGAGAAGTTGTTTTTTTAGATTAAACTTGGATTTACTTCAAAGAAAATACAACCTTTAATTCTTAGTAAGACCAAGTGGCACAAATAGTGCCAAAAGTGTCCGAAAACCAGGAGGTTATGCTGGTAAACGTTTTATAATTGTTCACTCTGGTTCACGCAAAGGATTTGTTTCGGGAGAAAATTTATTGTTTTGTTCAAAATCTAACGTAGCTGATTATCATGGAGAAATTAAGAACAAACTTTTTACTAAGTGAATAAGAACACAATTAATACCTAATTTAGAAGAGCGATCATTTGTTTTAATGGATAATGTTTCTTACCACAGTGTCCTTTTAAATAAACAAACTTCAACTACTCCAAAGAAAGATGAAATTATTAGTTGGTTGATAACAAATAATATTAAATATGGCATAATTTTCTAAAGCTAAATTGCTACAAATAGCCAAAAATAACAGAAAAGAAAATATATGTAATTGACGAGTTGCTCCGAGAATATGGCCATGAGGTGTTGAGACTGCCTCTTTATCACTGTGAATTTAACGCAATAGAAATAATTTGGGCAAATTGCAAGTCGTATTACAATAAGTATAGATGGGCATGGGCATTCTGATACTGCTGTTTTAAATATGTGGAATAAGGCACTGAAAAAGTGTAATGCAGTGGAGAAATGTGTCAGACATACTAATAAAATTATCAAAAAATGGTATATCCGAGACAACAGTATGGTGAATGTTGACATTCAATCAATTATAATAAATTCTGGTGATATCTCAGATTCAGACAGTGACGAGAAGTAAAATACATGAGTTTCTATTTCGGTTGGCATTCGGTTGGCAGTTTATTGTTATATAGTTACCCAATCTTTTATTTTAACCTTGTTTAAAGACAGGTTTGATACTTTCTCTAAGAATACGCTACGGCTTGGAGCGTTATATATTATAATTATTAGGAATGGTTCAGACAATTTTTTTAATAGTTGATTTTCAAACCACGATAAAAAATTTGCTTGATTCATTTCTTTATGGTAGTCCATTATAGCCGATTTAGAGGAAAATAGGCGCACCCTTAATGATCCCATTTTAATTTTAATTACCAGTATGAAGAATAATATATCTACAAAAAAAATAATTTCAACATCTTCATGTTTTCAATATGATTACGGTTATATATTATGGT
Source organism: Diabrotica undecimpunctata (assembly GCF_040954645.1). Classification (NCBI taxonomy): domain Eukaryota; kingdom Metazoa; phylum Arthropoda; class Insecta; order Coleoptera; family Chrysomelidae; genus Diabrotica; species Diabrotica undecimpunctata. The sequence continues at coordinate 578,789 of NW_027311919.1, read as the reverse complement.
GAATATAAATATATTACGGTTTTTTATGAGTTTTAATAGATTTTACACATACTTTATTCTCATTTTGCCATAAGCGACATACAGATCTATAGATCAAGTTTCATCTATAAAAACAAACTTGTACAGTTCTTCATGTTTATATTTTTTAAATAATCTCAAAAATTCTGCTCTCTTCCAAGCAATATGAGGTTGTTATATCCGTCCTCGCCTTGGATCATCTATTAGCCATTTAAAACCAATGTCTTTTAGTACAATATGAATATTGGGTGACATATGATAACCCCTAAGCAGATCTTTTTCCTTCAATTGTATCCATAAATGGGTTAAAGTCACATGAGTGACAATAGGAAGAGTTGCAATTCTGACTTTTGGGTCCCCAGACAAAGACGAGTATTAGTAAGTTTGTAGTGTTGATAACTCAATTTGTGAAAAATTTGTGTCTTTACTTAGTACGCACGTAAAAAGTTATACTTCTATTATATGATTTCAACGAAATAAATATATTTTAAACAGTATATTTGTATTTAGGGCCTGCGTAGCGCAAGCGGTAGGATGCTTGCCTCGCAAGCCGGTGGTCCGGGGTTCGAATCCTACCGCCGGCAAGAACATCTAGACATTTTAAAAATGTCTATAGGCCCCAGGTCGACTCAGCCTGAATAAAAATGAGTACCTTGGGTAAAACTAGGGGTAATAATAGACGGTTGAAGCGTAGCACTGGCCATGTTACCTTCCTTGTATACCGTAGGCCCTAGATATAGCAGACTACCCTGCTATACTCCCAAAGCTGCGACAGCGGTATAAAACGGGAGACTATTATTATATATTTGTATTTTTTTTAATATTGAACTAATTTTAATACTTACTATTTTCTAAAAAAGTTCTTAAAATAATACCAAGAATTAAAAAAAAAAGTAAGGCGAGGTGTTCCACAGCTACGTGGTTCCGTAGCGGCACCCATCCAAATCATAACCGCGTTCGACACTGCTGCTATGTGACAATAGAATGAAATTGATACAAAATTAATTATTTTGGCAGATTGTACAAATATTATTATTATTACTTTTTAATCTTCTTTTCATCATATTTTTATTAATCCTATTCCCTTCTTCTTCTTCTTCTTCTTCGGATTTTCCCATTATGAGTTCGCCGTTTTCGTCCTCCACAGCACTCTATTCTCCCAGTCACCTTCTCTGAGGTCTCTATCTATCATAACATTTCCGACGTATGTTTTCCATCTTGTAGCAGGTCTTCCCCTCCGTCTTCTTTCCGGCGGGTCCCAGTTTACTATTCTTTTCGGCCACCTATGCTCTGACATTCTTTGTACATGCCCATACCACTGCAGGGCTCTGTTTTCCAACTTTTTTGTAATTGAGCATTTTACTTCCATTCTGTTCCATATTTCTTCTGTTCTTATTCTATCCGCTCTTCTGATTTGTAGACATCTTCTCATAAAGTCCAGTTCAACTGTTCTTATTTTATTTCGTATTGTTGTTGTCATTGGCCATACTTCCGCTCCATATAGGGTAATATTCATCACTATGCTTTGAAAGATCCTCTTTTTGTTTTTTTTTGGTTACAGTGTTGTTCCATATCACTCCATGAAGTGCTCTTGTGGCTTGTTTTCCCCATGCTATTTTCATTTCTATATCTTTCATACAAGTACTATCTCGGCTAATCATTGACCCTAAATACTTTAAAGCCTTACAACTCTTAATAGTCTCTTCTTCTAAACTTAAGTTCAAATCTGCAACCTCGGGTCCAATACATAAGTATTCGGACTTGCACATATTTATCTTGAGTCCCCAAAGTTCATATTCTTCCTTTAATTTCCTTATCATATATTTCATATCCTCCCTGTCTTGTGCAAAAATGACTTGATCATCTGCGAAAAGTAGTGAATGTAATATATTCTCTTGTACTGGTATGCCCATTGTTCCGCATTTTCTATACCATCTTTTCAAATCCTGATCTATATATATGTTAAAAAGTGTAGGCGAGAGACCACATCCCTGTTTGAGGCATTTTGTTGCGGTGATTGTTTTTGTTATTTCATTACCTAACTTTATTTGCACTTGTGTTTCTTTATACAGTCTTTGTGTTATATTCACCCATTTCTCTCTAAAGCGCATTCTTCTCATTGCTTTCCATAGTTGTTTCCTGGGTACGCTATCGTATGCTTTCTTTAAGTCGATAAACATCATATGTGTTTCAATGTTTTTTTCTTTGTTCTTTTCAATCACCTGTCTCATAATAAATATATTATCTAAACATGATCTGGCTTTTCGGAATCCGGCTTGTTCTTCGCTATAATGGTCCATGTGTTGTTCTAGTTTTTCTTTTATAACTCATGAAAAGATTCTTGCTATCAAAAAGGCATTACACTGATCCCTCTGTAGTTATTTGGTGACCTTTTGTCACCTTTTTTGAAAATGGAGGACATGTATGATAAATTCCACTCATCGGGAATCTTCTCTCCTGCTTCTATTTTATTGAACAACATTCGGATAATCCTATTCCCGACGAATACTAATCCAAATACAGAAAAATTATAATTAATAATATATTTACTAAATTGAACTTTATAAAATACATCCACCGGAATAATAGCCATTTCGTTATTATTATATCGAGAGTAGTGGGTATAAATGATAATTATCTACACATCGACGTAAAGGCCCGTTTTCACACTACGTCTTATTGTACGTTTTGTGGGTCATATAAAACGTACGACAAAATGTACGTTTTGTCCAGTGTATACACACTACGTTTTTCCTTCCGTTTTCTACCTCATTTCTAATTCAGAGTCTTGAGTTGTGTGAAGTTTGTTTAGTGTTTTTTTTTATTATGGAGGAAACACGGCTGCTTTCTTTTATTTTTTCAACTATAAAGATACTACGACTGAGGAAAAAGGGGATGAAGAGGGAAAAGAAAAGATGGTCAAGAGAGTGGGCTTCTAAAAAGAAACCAGTATTCCCACGTCTCGTTACTAAAAGAGGCGAACCAGATGACTGGCGCAATTATTTGCGAATGGACACCTCAGCCTATTGTCAATTGCTAGAGTTGGTAACACCATACATATTAAAATAAGACACCTCATGAGAAAAGCCATTACACCCCATGAAAGACTCACAGCAACTCTCAGATATCTTACAACAGGACGCAGCGTCAAGGACTTGAAGTTCACAATCATAATATCCAAACCAGCGTCAAGCCAAATAATTCCTGAAACCTGTAATGCAATCTACTTGGTTTTAAAACATAACTACTTAAAAACTTTTATACAAATCAATAAATTCCCCGAGAAAATCGTGGGTGCATTGCCGCAAATCTGACATTATTAGGCTTTTTTGGGGAAAATGAAACGAACTGCAGTGGAACTAGTCGTCAAATAAGTCAAGATCGGACGACTTGTCTGAATATGTATTTTCACGTAACGTTTTATCCTATCAGTTCTCGCAAAACTATGCTTCTCCCATCATTTCTACGATCTGACCTTGGATTTCATTTCGATTCGACAAGACGTACGTTTTGCTGTTTACATGCCACGTTTTATTGTATAGGATTTGTCCTATCCAACAAAACGTACAATAAGACGTAGCGTGAAAACGGGCCTTTAGTTTCATTTAATATTTTGTTTTAAACTGTTTGAAAATGAATCATGACGCACAGGAAAAGATAGAGTGGACGTATTGTATTCTAACAGTGTTGACGATATGAAACATGCTAAGCCTTTTCTCAAATTCATTATTGATCATACTCGTTGTACAAAAAGGGTGTACATATGTGAAATTATAAATATAATTTCAGTAAATAAGGACTGTATTACATAGGGCTGGTTCAAATAAATTAGGATATGTGGTAAAAGGTTATACAGATTATAGCAAATTATGTTTATACAAAGTCTTACCAATTCTTCTGCTGCACATACACACACTCGCGGTATTTAGAGGCTTTCAGTCGCGGTTGTTCTTTATACGGGGAAACTGTCCGGTTACGGGTTTCTGAACACGTGTTTCGCGGTACTAACACTGAGATCACGAGATATAGCACATTTGCGTCTGTACACGATTTAAAATAGTACTTGCGGTATTATTCGCGTAACTATAAGCGAGAGAGATAATTAGAGTGGAGAAAAATCTTGGTAAGTCTGTACCAAGCGATAGAGAGATTATACGTCTGCCTAGTAGGACTCAGCAGACGAAAGAGAGGACGACTGTTTCTAGCAACAGTCAGCAGTCAAGAGAGAGTGTCCGTTATCATCGAGAGATAACAGGCAAGAGAGTGAGACTTTCTTTGCTATCTTACAACTGTCTGTATTTCTAATGGAGTGGGGTTAAAATGTGAGTAGGAAGGGTGGGAGAACGGGAAATAATTGTAAAATTGTGGTAGAATGGTAGCTAGTAATACAGCGAAAAAATGACATGATTTTTCGCATGTGAAAAAATTGAACATACTGGGGGCGGGCGAGAAGAGTTACGCCACTGGGATAGGGTATCAAATAGTTACTTCGAGAACGAGGGTAAACCAGTATACATTAGGGGTACTGTTAGAACTGTAATGAACTAAGATAACTAAAAACTATTTAAAATCTAGAGAAACTAAAGTCTAGAGAAAATATATACATATTTGGCAGAAAGTGCCTCTATTGGTTAAAGGGTAACCTAGCTACTTTCTTTATTGACCTAAGGTATTCGCCATTAGGTGTGGATACCCTAACAGTTCGAACAAGAGAGTCTTTGCCTGGGAGCACTTCGATAATCTTTGCCAGAGGCCAGAGGGGTGGGGAAGTCTCTTTATCTTTGATTACTACCACATCAACTATCTTTAAAAGATCAGTAGCGATGTTCCACTTAATCCTACTTTGTCGTAGTAGCATATCCGATACAAGCAGTGGGATCGTCAGGCATCTGGGAAATGGAATTTTAGATATTGATTGGAATGTATCCAATACTGATTTCCAGTCCGAGATCAATAGGTCATCCAGTATATCACTGTCCCAGTCCAAGGGCAATGACCAGATACGTTGTAAGAAAGATTTAGAGTGTACTCTAAAAGATAAGAGTTTTTCTAAGGAGTTATACATTCGAGAAACATAGCTACATAATTTTCTTTTTGTTAAGGGAGGCGCCTCTTCACAAATAGGCAACTTAAAAGAAAAATCGTGTTGATAAGGTGACCTGTTAATACCTAGGACCTTAGAGAAGCTATTAACTAAGTTAAGATTGACTTCTGAAGTGAAGATCATATTATGCTCATTTGAAAAGGCACGAGAATTTTTAAATATTTTATAGAGTTGGAAACCGTGAATGTTCAAAAGCGAGCGTAGTTGAGAATAAAGTATGTGTAACCTTTCCAAGTTATTGGCGCTGGTCACGAGATTGTCGATATTTGCATAATTTTTTATAGTATGAGAGGCTACTGAGTGTGTGGTTTGGTTAGCAAAATTTTGAACCTGAGGGACAGTAAACAACGGAGTAGGGCACGTTACATTAACGTTCACCATATCAGGAGGCGGCAATGCAGCCTGGGCCTCCAGTTACAGAATATTGTTGGACACTGCAGGAGCTGTTGTTACTTGGCCCTCTACGAATGGTAGGGCCACGGTAACAGAAGAAAAGGCAGGTTCTACTGAATCTAATGAATTAGATTGTGAGGTGGTATGTGTAAGAACAGTTTGTATTGAGAGAAATTTGATGACATCCGTGTCAATACGAGGCTGTGAGAGGAGTATTTGGTTTTCGTGTGTTAGTAGAGGAACAATGGATTTATTCCGAGAAGGGATAATTTTCAAAAAATTTACATGTACATCACCTTCACAAGGTGTTGCAATTAATAATAAATCAATAGATTTTTGTGTAGGAATTTTATTGAAATGTAAGAAAGTGGGAGTGAATATATTCTGAGCTTGAATAGAGAGTTTATTAACCTGTCGTATATTTAGAGCATTTAAAGTTTCGGGTTGAGAGATAATTTGTATTTGTATACGAGTTTGGGGAGGTATATTTGCCAATTCCGCTTGCACACCGCAAGAAGGCGGTACTTGAGTTAAGTTTTCAATAACCAATGGAGACAAATTGACAGTTTTTAGAATAGGAGCAGAGACTAAAACATTTTGTGTATGTAAAACTTGACTTGAAACCAAAGTATTGGATTCTTGTAATATTTGTGTTGGAGAAATATTAAGAAGCACGGGAGATGCAGATATTACAGTTTCAGTAATCATATTTTGTTCTGGAGTAGTTTGAAAAGTGACTGTTTGTGCTGGTAACACATTTTTTAAAAGAGGCTGGCCTATTACATCTTGAGTACTAATGTTATTAGAAGTGTTTTTATAAGTCGGCTTTTGAAGCTCTTGCGTCTGAGCTTGCCCAATTGCAGAACTAAACGAAGTACTTATGGTTATTTCTTTCATCTCTTTGAACTAATTGGGGAGGGAGTCAGAGTAAAATGTATTTTTAACTTCTTTTTGGCCATTTATATTCAAATCAGTACTTTTAACAATGTGTTTACTGGAAGTATTCGCCTTAAATTTTGTATCAAATTTAAAAGCCTGTTAGCTTCCAGTTTTTCTTCTAAGAAACATAAAGCATCCATATATTTTTCATAAGTAATATCTACTTCCTCACTTTCGAGAATAGTTTCGTCGTCAGCCAGGTTTTCCAAAGCATTCAAATACGATTTTTAAGCTGCCCTAAGCTGAGTAATATATTCCCTAATTCTACAATTAGAGAGGCCTAGTTCATTTGAACTAACAACGTTCGCAATTCTGGCGATATTTCTTTGTGAAACGTGCATTGCATAAAAATATTCTGCAATTTCTGCCATTTTGAATTGGAGTATATTATAGTTATATAGAGTGTAATAAAAGTGTACAAGTCAGAGATGAATGAGAAAGAAAATAAAACCTAGCGACTCTTGGAAAGAGTACAAAGAGCAGAGAGAAAAATATGTATATATAAGAGTGTAATCAGATTATCAACTTCTTGTTTTTTTGTGTGTGAAAATTATAATTGGTATCGTGAATTTAATTTAAATTGACACTAATAGAGATCATTTTCATTGATTTAATAAAGCAATTAATACGCAAATACTTTCTAAGAGCAGAGATTATTGTAAACATTTAGTTTGTTATTTGCTAGGGATTAATGACAATAACAGCGGAGAATTCTTGTAAAAATTTATTATTCAGAACAATAGGACAAAATCCCAAATTATTTACCTAGATATGTACCTCTGGCAAAACGTGTCAGAGAACAATAAAATTAGTTGGGATTATAATGAGTATTTTTTGTTGACAAAGGCTGGGATTTTTACTACGTCACAGGTATCTATCAATGGGTAATTTTACCTGACTTTCTAACGTCCTTTAACAATAGAATCATAAAATTGAAATTTACACAGATAAGAATTATTAAACAACGATCTATCAATATATCGATTTATCAATACATACGTATATACATATATATCAAAGAACATATACACATATATAGAAATACATAATTTCGAAGGACCAAATCTAATGAGATTTACAGCAGAGATAAGATTTATCTGAACCGAATTAGATCAAAATATGTTCAATCGAGCATGAGATAAAACAGAGAGAATGAGGATTTACATATGACTCAAAAGTGTACCAAACTATGTAGAATCAAGATGTGTGAGAGAGAGATAGAGAGTGAGAGAGAGATTATGATTTATATCCGTACAAAAAGAGTGTACATATGTGAAATTATAAATATAATTTCAGTAAATAAGGACTGTATTACATAGGGCTGGTTCAAATAAATTAGGATATGTGGTAAAAGGTTATACAGATTATAGCAAATTATGTTTATACAAAGTCTTACCAATTCTTCTGCTGCACATACACACACTCGCGGTATTTAAAGGCTTTCAGTCGCGGTTGTTCTTCATACGGGGAAACTGTCCGGTTACGGGTTTCTGAACACGTGTTTCGCGGTACTAACACTGAGATCACGAGATATAGCACATTTGCGTCTGTACACGATTTAAAATAGTACTTGCGGTATTATTCGCGTAACTATAAGCGAGAGAGATAATTAGAGTGGAGAAAAATCTTGGTAAGTCTGTACCAAGCGATAGAGAGATTATACGTCTGCCTAGTAGGACTCAGCAGACGAAAGAGAGGACGACTGTTTCTAGCAACAGTCAGCAGTCAAGAGAGAGTGTCCGTTATCATCGAGAGACAACAGGCAAGAGAGTGAGACTTTCTTTGCTATCTTACAACTGTCTGTATTTCTAATGGAGTGGGGTTAAAATGTGAGTAGGAAGGGTGGGAGAACGGGAAATAATTGTAAAATTGTGGTAGAATGGTAGCTAGTAATACAGCGAAAAAATGACATGATTTTTCGCATGTGAAAAAATTGAACACTCGTAACTATTCGAATGCCATTTTCATACAATGAATTGGTATAGTATCATAGTACAATGAATACACATTGTACCATGGTATAGTATTAGTCTTAATATGTTCGTAATTAAATTAGCCACATCGACAAAGTGATCTGCAAAATCTGCAGAATGTCGATATGGTTCGTGTCCGCCCATTTGATAATTCCTTATTTAATAACATATCTTCTGTTTCAGCCGAAAATCAAATGTTTTTAGATGAAAATCGATTAGTCTTGCTAAAATAATTTTATTGTAGCGACAACAATAAACGGAGGTATGGAGGGGATCAGAATTGTAAGACTTTAAATTCTGATAAGATATTTATTGTTTTGACTGTCCTAAAAATCTAAGATATTTAAGCGTAAGATACGCGTATTATGTTTTCCAAAAATCAAATCGCTTGTAATATGGGATTATCACTTTAAAAAACAAATGAAAAATAAAATAGTGTTAAAATAAATTATTGAAACAAACCATTCAATAGAAATTAATAAAAAAAATAATAGCTCTATCTGTCAATAATAAAGTCTAATGTTACAGAGTAATTTAATTTTATTATTTGTAGCTATTACCATTTATAAATCAATTACCTAATTGCGTAAGCAATTGGTGCACAACAATTTTATACACAAAATAACACGCAATAAAACAGTTTTATTGACTTGTCAAGAGTGTATTAGCTACATTTACACAGCAATGGCTATATATTATCAAAAATGTTTGTATAAGCTTATGTTATACTGCAGTATTTGTGGAATCACCAATAGTTTTCCTGATTCTGTACTTTTCAAAATCTACGCCACGCTTATGCTATGTCTTTCATTGGCTTTTTTCGGCATTGCTGCCGTTGCTAAAGAATCAGCTGAGTTCCGAGCGCATTTTAACGTCTTTATAAGACTCTCAGATCATATTTGCAGTTTTTTCCTGGTAGTAGCCACTGTAACAACTACTGTTGTAATGGTGTTCATGCACCCAAGGAAATTAACCGAAATTTTCATTGCTATAGAAGATTTAAAAAATAGTTTAGGAATTGACACTACGATCGGTGTTATGAAACTAGGTCTTTATTTGGTAGTTATTCATCTTATGGTAACTATTTTATGCACTTTTGATGCTTATGTGTGGATATTGGCCGAAAGCTTTGATATTTTTAAATACTACCTTGTAAGAATTGTTCAGTACCACCAAATGACAATAGTCATGTTTTTGCTATTTTGGTTGGTAAAACAATTGGCATATTGCTACAAAAATATAAACAAAGAATTACTTATGGTAAATAGTTCCAAAATTTCTGTGACACGTTTTCTTTTAGTATCTTCAAAAAGTACTAAGGTGTCAGCACAATATACTGTGTTGAACATTAAGAAATTTGGAAAGATCTATAACGATTTATGCGATATTGTGGATGTCATAAACGATTGTTTTGGATTGTCGTTATTATTTTACGTTTTGTATGTCATAGCCTTCGTGGTTCTTTACACATTGGTTTTAATACAAACCTCTTTACATGATAATAGTTCTGATGATGTATACGAGAAAAATATAAGAATTAATAGCATACTGTGGATTATGGACACTTTCGTAAGTACTTTTTTATACATATTGATTTTTTTGGAATAAAGTTTATTTAAAATCTACATCCTTATAGAGTGGATAAATTTCTGTAAGAAATGTATCCAAGTGTTGCTACGCCACTGGTAGCAATTAACTTATAATTCTTAACTTCTACCTAGGTAAATTCTGATGAAAGTCAAAAATATATTTAAAAGATATGTTTACCCGTAGATTAACTTTCTCAGACCAATTCCAAAAATTTCTCTGTTAGACAAGAATTCAAAAGGTCGGTTTTTACCTACCTCTGTATAGAAATATCGAAGTTGTCCCCCGCCGCTCTAAAATCGCTTGCAATAGTCAGGTATTAAAAATCGGAATTTTAAGTCAGTATAATGTTGTACCCCACCTTAGCTGGTCGCTCGCATATTAGTTAGTTTTTAGTTTCGAATTCGATATAATTTGACGCATTTTTGGTTTAAGAGTTTTTAGACTATCGCGTAATCGGTATCAAATTGTACCCCAGCTGAGCTGGTCGCTTCTTGTTTTTAGAGTTTTATCTCGCTCATTGTAGTTATCGCTACATAGTTTTGAGTACCAAGTAAATATATCATAGGTTTTAAGTCGTGAAGGAAAGCTATCCGTTGATGTTTCACCTTATTATCCGTTGGCTTAGTCGTAAAGTAGGTTTTGCAACACCAGGCTCTCTATAGTCGTCTTGTGACTATTTTTGTATACTTTCTAACTAGTTTATTTTCATGACGACTGATTTTATAGCTTTATAGGTCGCTAAATTTCATCTCTGATAAACTTACTTTACCATGGTGCGTTTACTGTCGACCTCATCACTTTAGGATAAAATCTTTGGATGATGTTTAGCGACGATTGTTTTGTATATCTCCATAGATGAAGCTACAGGACGAGATGATGTGCCCATCGAATTATTAAAACTCACTGATGAAGATATTATTGATGTAATAGTTGAACTCTTTAATCTAATATATCAGACTGCTACAATCCCCAGACAATGGCTGCAATCGACCTTTGTGGAAATACCCAAAAAATCAAGGGCAATATCCTGCTCAGATCACAGAACAATATCTGTAATGAGTAACACACTTAAAACATTTTTGAAAATAATACACAGCAGAATTGCTAAAACTCTTGAATACGACATTAGTGAAACACAGTTTGGCTTTAGAAATGGTATGTGCACAAGAGATGCTTTGTTCGGCTTAAATGTGCTGACATAGAGATACATGGATATGAGTCAGGACATTTACTTATGCCTTGTAGATTTTGAAAAGGCATTTGATAAGGTTTAATATAAAAAGCTTGCATAATTACAGAGAGAAATCCGCCAGGGTATGCGGGCTTGACTACTACTCTTTAAAATCTACAGTGAAGCGATATTTAAAGAAGCCCTCTCAGATCAATAGAAGGTATATCTATCAACGAATAAGTTTTGAATAACTTGCATTTTGCAGACGGTACAGTAATATTGACGGATAACAACAATGATCTACAAAACGTAATGCAACGACTAAATAAATGCTGTCATGAATACAAACTAAGGACGAATTAAAAAAAACTAAATGCATGATCATGACTAAATCAGCAGATGCAAACATCCAAATAATCATTGAGGATACTGCAATTGAGAGTGTGGATACCTATCAATACTTAGGAATATGGATAACATCTAATGTAGACCAAACCAAAGAAATTAAGACACGTATTCAAATAGGACGTGCATCACTCGTTAAACTTAAAAAGTTTCTTTGTTGTTGGGATATAAGGTTCGGACTACGCCTAAGAATTCTTTGATGTTACATATTCATTACTCTTCTTTATAGCTTAAAAGCATGGACATTAAAACAAGTGCATCTAAATAAGTTGGCCGTCTTTGAATTTTGGTAATACACAAGAATCCTACAAATATCATGGCCTCAAAGAATGTCAAACGCAGAAATTATTAGAAAAGTAGAAAATGGAGCTGAAAGAATATTGACTATCAAAAGAAGAAAACATGAGTACTTGGGCCATGTTATGAGAGAGCAAAGATACTCATTACTACTACTACTACTATTTGTCGATTTATAACGTTCTCCGCCGTTTTCCGACTTCCAATCGCCACTTAGACCGGTTGTTCCATAGATCTTATTTTATGGCCCTCTCTCAGTTCTTTATTTATTCCTTCGCTCCAACTTTTTCTCGGTCTACCTCGTTATCTCTTTCCTTCTGGTTGCCACTTTAGTATTTCTTTTGGCATTCGTTGTTCGTCCATTCTTTGTATGTGTCCGAACCAGATAAGTTGTTTTGTTGTTAGGTCATCTGTGATTGTTCGTTTGATTCCCATTATTTCTCTAATGCGTTCGTTGGTAATCCTTTCTCTTCTAGATCTTCCTGCGGCTCTTCTCCAAAAATCCATTTCCGTCGCTTTCAGCGTTGATAGTGTTTTTCCTTTAGTGGCCATACCTTACAGCTGTATAAAGTGATACTTTTTACTATAATTTCATATATCCACTTTTTATTTTCTTTGCTGATGGATTGGTCCCATAACATGGTGTTTAACATTGTGATGGCTATTCTCCCTGACGTATTTCTCTCTTGTATGGCTTTGTCTAATGTTCCATCTTGTGAAATAGTGATACCTAGGTATTTGTAGTCACAGCAGTGCTTTATCGTAGTGTTATCGTCTAATATGAGATCTTTTTGTTCTGCTCCAATGCACAGGTATTCGGTTTTCTTTTTATTTACTTCTAGACCCCATAATCATACTCTTCAATTAATTTTCGTGCCATATAGTTTAAATCGTCATAATCTTGAGCCATTATTACTAGATCGTCTGGAAAGTTAAGCGTATATACCATAGTATTGGTGAGCGGTATCCCCGATGTCCTGCATTTTTGTTTCCATCTTTTTAAAGCACTTTCGAGGTATATTTTAAATAAAGTGGGAGACAAGCAACATCCTTGCTATAATCCTTTTGATGTGATAAATCCTGTTGTTATTTGTGTCCCTGCTTTTATCTTTGTTATTGGTTGGTTGTATAGCACTTTGACGGCTTTTATTAATTCTATATTAATATTCGTGCTTTCCATTGATTGTAGCAGCTTCTTCAGTGGAACGCTGTCGTAGGCTTTCCGTAGGTCGACGAACAACATATGAATTTCTTGATTCCTTGCCATCTTTTTTTCTATTATCTGGGTTAAGGAGAAAATGTGGTCAATAGTGGATCGACTTGTACGAAATCCTGCTTGTTCTTCTGCTTCATAATCTAAGTATTCTCTCTCGATTCGGTTATTTAACACATTTCCATATATTCGACTCATAGATCCGGTTACAGCTATTCCTCGGTAATTTTCACAATTATTTTTATCACCCTTTTTATGTATAGTGCTGAGGTATGATATCTTCCATTCCGTAGGGATTTCACTTGTGTTTATGCATTCTTGAAAAAGTTGTCGAAGACATTCGTACAATTTGTTCGTTTTGTACTTTACTTTACTTTACTCCGGGTGCTTTGTTCCTCTTTAGCTGTTTACATTCATTTTTAATTTCCTCTGTTGTTAATCTTATTGGCGAGCCAACTATTGAAATTCTATCTTGGTTTTAAGTTCTATGTTCCTGAAATTCGACTCTATTCTCTACCAAAAGTCCTTTGAAATACTCTTCCCAGTCTTCAGGTTTTATGCTCTGTATTACTTCTTTATTCTTTTCTTTTGTCAATTTTTTTATCAGTTTCCAGCTTTCTGTGCTTCTGGTTCCTCCTAGATAAGTATTTATTCGTTGGCAGTTTCTTTACCAAGACTCGTTCTTCTTCTTAGAGATTTGCCTTCGTACTTCTGCTTGTTTTTCCTAATATTTTATTTTGTCTTGTAATGATTTAGAACTTAAATATTGTTGGTATAGTTGTCTTTTACATTTTATTTCTTCCTCTATTTCGCTATCCCACCAGTATGGTTTGTTTACCTTGGGTTTTATGTAGTATCCCAGCAAATGCTGCTTCGTGTAAATAGTTTTTTATATGTTTATATAGCTGGTCGATATTCTTGGGGGCGGGAATTTGTAGCTTCTCATCCAATCTATTTTTAAATAAGTCTTGGGTACTTTCTTCATCTAGGCTTCTGATGTTGTATCTTCGTTCCTGTATCTTTTCTGTTGTGTTTAGAGATACTCATAAAGATACTTATTATTGCAGCTTATTATGCAAGGCAAAATTCGAGAAAAGCGAAATGTGGGAAGACGGAAAATATCGTGGCTTAAGAACTTGACGGAATGCTTAGGCTTTGGTTAAAAACTTATAGAAAAAAGATAATAAACTGATAGATTCAGTTCATTTATAGAGTTCACATTCAGTTCACATAGAAGTTCATTTATCCGAGCATTCAACTTTATATCACCTTATAGAAGAAAGATAGACGAAGTTGCTATTATCAGATAGGTTTAAGTATTGCTTTTTAGACAATGATTTAATTTTGAATATAAAGTTTGTATTTTCGTCCTAGGAACTAGTATATTTGGTCAAATTATTTTGCGTCTGCAACTATGTATATGCGTACATTATTCGCAAAAAAAAAGAATGAAACAATCATATTAAAAGAATGGCGGACACAAGACTCGTTTAAATAGCAAGGGACAAATCACCAAATGGTAGAAGTATCGGCCGACCGCGCAAGAGATGGAGTGGGAATATTCTATAGAGGCAACAACCTACCAATGAACAAGCCAAATTGTTTATATAAAGGAAGAGACAGAAGACAAATGGCCACGGTTGGTAAATGTTATTTGAGTGGATTCTGCTTTATTTAATTTTCTTCGCATCTTGCGTACCAATCATAGTAGTTAATAAAAATGGGTTTAGATATTATTAGTTTCTGGTAAACTAGTTGGATCGGACGTTTAAAGACACTACCCTACAGGACACCGGAGTTAATAGAGCTTTGACAAGAAAAGTATTTATCTGATCTATAGGATTTAAGTGTGAGGAAAAAGTTCCTGAATAGTACGCATTTTAATTTGTAGAATATCGTTAATATCTTTTTTCTTTAATATTTTTTGAGGTAATAATAAAAATATTAAATCGACGTAAGATTCCACAACTCAGAAGATGTAGGTAGCGACTATATCCTAGTATGATGTAAAATAAGAATTATCATGAAATACTTCACACCTAAGAGAGCGGTGCCAACATGAACAAAAATCAGAATTAAAGGACTAAATACGGAATCCACAAAATTCTTATATAGAAAAAGAATATCAGAGAAGATTGCTAGGAATGAAATGTTAACGATAAGAAAATGATAACATCGAGGAAAGCTGGGAAAACTCAAAAATAACATAATTAACGCAGTAACATAATCGCCTGGAGGGAGGAAACTGACGAACACTACCATATCAAAAAAGAAGAGACGAGTTAGTTTGGCAAAGAATACGTCGACTAGCTGAAGTTAAGAATTAACGAAATTTACAACATTGATCGAAAACTTTCATCTATCAAATCTATCTATATAACTATCTATTATACATCTTCTTCTTCTTCTTCTTAAAGTGCCTATCCGTTCCGGATGTTGGCGATCATCACGGCTATCTTTACTTTATTTATTGCAGCGCGGAACAGTTCAGTGGTAGTCGTGTTATACCACTTTCGTAAATTTTGAAGCCAGGAAATGCGTCTTCTTCCCGGTCCTCTCTTACCATTTACTTTCCCTTGGAGAATCAGCTGGAGAAGGCCGTAACGTTCTTGATTTCTCATTACATGTCCTATATATTCCAACTTTTTAGTTTTGACGGTCATGAGAATTTCACATTCTTTCCCCATTCTACGCAGGACCTCCACATTAGTAACTCTGTCAACCCAGGATATACGTAAGATGCGCCTATAACACCACATTTCGAAAGCTTCGAGCCAATTCATAGATGCAACAGTCAGTGTCCATGCTTCCATTCCGTAGAGCAGAACTGTGAATATGTAGCAGTTCAATAGACGGCATTTTGTTTTTAATGATATGTCTCGACTGTTGAAAATGGTTCTCATTCTAACGAATGCTGCTTTTGCTTTTATTATTCGCTGTTTAATTTCTGTTGAGTGGTCCCATTGGCTATTTAAATTGGTGCCCAGATATGTATATTGCTCGACTCTTTCGATATTCAGTGGTTGATTGTAAGTTGAGCGTTTAGTATTGGTTTTTTACTAATTGTCATAAATTTGGTTTTCTTTATGTTAAGAGCTAGTCCGTATCTGTTGCTGACTTCTGTTATGCGATTTGTTAATATCTGTAAGTCATTCAGATTATCGGCAAAAACTATAGTGTCATCTGCATATCTAATGTTATTCAACCATTCACCGTTTATTAGTATTCCTTTCGCACAACCGTCTAAAGCTTCCTTAAATACCCATTCAGAATAAATGTTGAACAACAATGGAGACAAAATACAGTCCTGTCGTACTCCACGTTCTATTGCAATTTTATCAGGTAACTGGTCTTCTATTTTGATTTTGGCCGTTTGATTGTAGTAAATGTTTCTGATAATTCTAAGATCTTTGTTGTCAATTCCAATTTCTTGCATTAGAGTCATTAATTTGTCATGTTTTACTCTGTCAAATCCGAATTGTGTTCTTGTTAGTTATTCCTCACATTTTGTATATATTCTTTTGTGAATGACCTTTAGAAATGTTTTAAGTAAATGGCTCATAAGGCTTATAATTCTATAGTCTTCGCACTTTCTCGCATTGGGTTTTTTTGGAAGATGTATAAAAGTTGACACTAACCACTCTTGGGGAACCACGCCCGTATCATATATACTGTTAAATATATTTGTCAACCATTTTATGCCATCAGAGTCCATAAGTTTTAAGAATTCTGAGTGAAAATTATCAGGGCCTACTGCTTTACCATATTTGTTGCTTTTGATGGCATATTTTACTTCTTCGACTGTAAATGGTGGTCCAGATTCGCAATTGGTGTTTGTTGTAATACCAGTGTTACTTCGTATATCTTCAAAAGTTTTTTCTACGTATTTAATCCAAATATCTCTTTTATGCTCTATTTCCAGTACTATCTATCTATCTACTATCTATTATACATAGCCAGTATTAATATGTAAGATTAATATAATTCCCGATCTACGAATGGAAGCTGCAAAGTGGGTAATTTTGTCTATCTATACAATTCACAACGATGTCGAGGTCTGTTCCCTAAGCTTTAAAGCCAATGGGAAGGTTACATGTAAACTTAATTAAAAATAAAATAACTGCTGTGATATACTGTAAGAAGCTACCAGGAGGAAAACCAAAAGTTATCTACATAAATCGTATTGCCCTATACGCTAGCTTAAATTATGCATTTAGAAGAAATACAAGATTCGGTGTGACCATCGAAGTACAACAAGATGTGTCACTGTATCATCTAAGACCTCAACATAACTAAGGAAATCTCTTCAGTATTCAACAAAAAGTTTGGTCGTTTGGACGAGTTAAAAATCAGCAGCCCAGAGTTAGTAAACTGCTACTTGTAGAAGATGGCCGCCGATCGTTGCTTTAATTAGTGACCAAGAGATTCGCTACCTAAATAGCAAGCTATCAAGAATTAATTTAGTTTTACCGAAGATAGACAATGGGTTGGAAATAATAGAAAATTGTGAAAAGCATGGTTGAAGTTATTTTTTGAGAATATACCACGTTTTTGATTTACAAAACAAAAAATAAGGTCATCGATAGATTTTTATTTTTTCGGATCATTTTTGGTCGTAATCGTATTTATTTTATTATTTAAAATTGTACAACCATTATGCAACAAAAGTAAATTAATGACAGATCTCTACTGAGAAACAAAAATTTTGGAAGGAAAGGTGAATGTTAATTTGAGTCATTATCTCACCTTAATTCAGCCATTGATTTTTTTTATAAATAATACATTCAAATACAAAGTCTTATCGCCATAATTGATAAAAAGCCCTGAGCATACTCCGATTTAGTATAACGTAATTTTGTGTAATAAAGATTATTACCAATGCGATAAAAATGCCATCACGTTCAAATTACAAAACACAACACAGTGAAACTTCAGCAATCTCTTTATTAACTAATTGACAGTAAAACCGAAAATAGCGTCAAAAAAATGTCCGAATATGATAGTTTAAAATTTTTAAAGTTTCTTATTACCGGATGCTCCATTCTGGGTATCACTTCATATGATCCGAAATCAAAACTATTAAAAACATACCCTTTGATTCTGCTTTTATGTTCGGTACTTTGGTACTTCTATTGTGCTTATATGAAAGTTGTTGTGGGAAGATATGATATGCTTAGTATGATAGCCGATCAAGTGGCTGCATTCTTTATAACCTTGACAATTCTCACAGCCGTTATTGATACTACTCTCTTATATCCATCAAAAACAGCGCTTATTCTTGATAACATTGCAAACTTTGATAATCTACTGCCTTCGGAAAGAGACTTAAAATTTCTTAAGTACTACATGCTTGGAAGTATAGTCACTTTGCCTTTTGTTATATTATTTGATATATATGCCTGGATGCAAATGGGCAATTGGGATTTTGCAAAGTACTATCTACAAAGAGAATTTCAGTACTACCAGGTCACGTTTGGTAGTTTTTTGTGGATCTGGTTGGGCAATGAAATAAATGAAAGATTCCGACTTCTAAATAGTAAAATTTTAAGAATTTTTGAAAGTACAAACAGGGATGGTAATTTTATGGATATGAAAAATAAGTTATACCTTCAGATACACATTCATAAAGACTTAAAACATTTTGAAAAAATGTATCACGATTTATGTAATACTGTAGATTATGTAAACGATGTCTTTGGCTTATGCTTAGTGTTCTACATTATTTTTATTATTGCCTATGTTGTCTCCTACGTACTTAATTTATTGTACATTATTACTGGAAAAGAGCAACACTCTTATGGAAACTTTGAAATGTTTTTGATAATAGGGGGATGTTTCTGGGTTATGGAAAATTTCGTAAGTAGCTCCAATCTTTTTTTAACCTGTTACTGTATTGCTTTTTTTATCAACTTAAAAACTATAATATTTAAAAATAAAAATATTCCAGATTGTACGTCTGAACATTTACTTTTAGTCATAATTTAAATAATTCTCATATGTTAGGATATACAACTTTACGTTTAAGTTACTATGGTTAGATATATATTATTGCAGATTCTGTCTCTCTCTCTCTCTCTCTCTCTCAATCCTGAGATAGTGGTCATCGTGTTGTCGTGTGTTGTTCGTCTCCAAAGATCTCTGTCTCTTGTCATTTCTTTCACTCATGCATAGGTGTTTTGCATATGCTTGTAAATTGATCCATCCATCCTGTTGGAGATCTTCCTCGTGACCTTAGGCCTTTTACCCTTCCTTGGATAATAAGTCTTTCCATATTTTATGTGTCTGCTCTCATAAAATGTCCAAAGTATTTTGATTGTTCGAGATGGACTTTGCTCGATAGCCGTTTGTTGACTTTTGGCTCATTTAAAATTGAAATAATTATCCTGTGGTCCATCCACGAAATTCGTATCATACTTCTCCAACAGAATATTTCAGTGGCGTCTATAGTTCTTTATTCCGCTTGTCGTAGGGTCCAAGATTTACTTCTGTATGTCAGTATTAGGAATATTAATCAGTTGATCGACCTTATTTTTAGAGTTCGTTCTCATATAATAGATCACATCTACGTTTTAAGCAACCTACAAAACGTAGGTTGCGTATTTTTCGGCCATTTATTGAGATGCTCTTTTCCCATCCTTCAAGCGCTCAT
This sequence comes from Diabrotica undecimpunctata, assembly GCF_040954645.1. Taxonomy (NCBI): domain Eukaryota; kingdom Metazoa; phylum Arthropoda; class Insecta; order Coleoptera; family Chrysomelidae; genus Diabrotica; species Diabrotica undecimpunctata. The sequence goes on along the minus strand of NW_027311919.1, from coordinate 559,037 downwards.
TTCATAATATGCTTCCCATATATATTAAATAATTGTGCGGACAGTATTCATCCTTGTCTGATACCTTATTCTGGATGGAATTCGTTTGAGAATGTGTCAAGCCCTTTAACTGTTCAAGTAGTGTGTTCGTATATTTCATTTATAAGCGAAATTAAGTGCAGTGGTATGAATACTTCTTTTAGTATCTGCCATAATTTGCGATAATCTATAAAACAAATGTATAGTGGGATATTGAGTTCCATAGATTTTTCTAGTATTTGTATTATGTTCAGAAGATGTTCTCGAGTACCTCTATCTTTTGTAAATCTAGTTTTGGTCTAAAGGCATTTCTCTTTTTAGGTCAGTCTTTTATTGATTATGTGTAGCATTATTTTGCTGGCATGCAAGATAAGAGAGATGGTTCTATAGTTGTCGCATTTATGTACTGTCGTTATTGTAGATTTTATCCAGTCGTCAGGCCATTGCTTGGAATGACATATTTTGTTACAGAGCAAGTGAAGCAATTTTATTCCGATGTCTTCTGTAGGTTTGACCATTTTTGCTGTTATTAAATCTGGACCTTAAGCTTTATTATACTTAAATTTTTTGACAGGAGGATACAGTATCGCCAAATACTTGGTTTCAATTGTTATAAGTTTCGATACTTTTCATTCTGGGTTCATTCCAATAAATCCTAGGTTACATCAGAAATGTTGGTTCATAAATGCCATAAATCTAAGTCATCTCCGTTTGGGTTCCACGAAAATAACACAATAATTGCTCCTGTGTTCTCAGAAATATTATAAAACTCTTATATTGTTGTATAGTGTCACAGAAGTCAGAGCTCTGCTTAAAAAACTAAAAGAGTTAACAGGCAAAAGCAGAATATACAGACAAAATATATTACAAGACTCTGGTGGTAGAATTTTAAGTGATATTAAAGAGCACTGTACCGAATGGGAAAATTACATAATAGAATTAAAATCCGTAAACCAATTTTCGAAACCAAATTCAAGATTTTTGCTATAATCTGTGCCTTCTAAGAATTGCAAGGCAAAACAGACGTTGATAAAGATGTTATTCGAGACATAGGAAATCTAAAAATTGCATTCCACAACATATCTCCTCAACTAGGCAAAAATATTTAGCGAATTGGTTCCTAGTACTCGTACAGAGTATATCCGAACAAAAGGAAAAAGACAGTTAAGATTTGATTTCACGTACAGTGCATCTATGTATGTACTTATACGTATTTCGCCCTAAATTTGCTTCCTAAGACAGAAAAGATTTATTTTCACGTTCAGAGCAACTGTAAATAGCCGTTCTAAAGAGCCCTTTTAGGGCGAAATACGTATAAGCGGATACACAGATGCACTGTACGTGAAATCAAATCTGTCTTTTTCGTTATAATAGAATTACTTAAAGATGACCAAAGAATCTACCAAGAAATAATATCTAACTAAGATACTGGCTCACTGATCCTGATCTCAGAAGTTCAGAAGGCCATCGACTTAGCGAAACGAAGGAAGGCTTCTGGTCCTGACGAAATATTTGCAGAATTGTTACAACGATTAGATAATAAGAGTATTGCGATTATCACCTCCTTTTTTAACAAGATATACAGCAGCGTTAAATTACCAGACAACTGGTAAAAATCAATAACATATATAATAACATAACATATATAATATAACAATTGTCAAGAAAAGGAATGCTAGACAGTGTCGCGATTATCGACTTGATCAATTTAATGAATCACACGCTCAAAGTTTTTATCATTATCGGATATATTATTATCTTTTTGAGGAGATATCTGGTAACGAATACTTTGGTTTACGGAACGATATGAGTATTTGAGAGGCTCTTGGTGCTTGTAAATTCTCTTAAAAAAGAGCATTAAGTTTAGAAAAATATTTACGTGTGTTTCATAGATTTCGAAAAAGCCTTTGATAGAGTACCACATACACTACTATTTCAATGCTTGAATTCAGTTGTTCTGGACACGTATGCCATTATAGATTGCTCAAAAATCTTTACCACAATCATATTGCTTGAATTAAGGTGGATCAAGAGGTTTCAATTAAAGTTACTATTAAGCGTGTTGTCAGACTGAACGAGGATGCCTACACTGAACCAGTTTTTGACATACCGTTAAATAATCGTAGAGAAGGTTTTAAAATCGTTAATGAAATTATTAATAGCATTAAATACGTAGATGACACTACCATAATAACAGAGAGTCTGGAACGCTGTAAACAACGAATGACCTTAAAACGCTTAACAATCAACGCAAAGAATACAAAATCATTCGTTATCGGAAAAATTAATATTGAAGACTCAGTACTAAAATTAGATAACTAATCCTGGAGACGGTAGAACACTTTAGATAATTGGGTAGTTAGATTGAATGCAGGGTTGGAAGTGGCGAGGAAATTTCGACCAGAATAGAACTTGCACGAAAAAGCTTTAATAACTGCCGTTCTGTATTGTGTAGTAGGAGTCTGTCATTGACCACACGTCATTGAAATTTCATCCGATACATAGTTATTATGGAACTTCGTGTTTAGTTGCAGTTTACAAGCCAATAGTTTTTTCGAATGTGGCCTTCTAACAAAGTATATCTTATATATTTTGTCAAACAGAATTGGTTTTATCGTTTGGACTATTTTTCTTATACATTATACTTTACATCTACTATTAGTTTTTTATTTAAAATTACCCTTGGTCATAAATGATCAATAAGATTTCGAACAAATTTTATTTCGTTTAGCCTAATTTTCAATTTTTTAGTCTTTTAGGAATGTATTTTGTTAACTGCTTTTTGCAGTTTATTTATTACCTCTTCGATAGTGTTACCTGCCGCTAAAATGACAGTATCGTCAGCAAAAGTGGCAGTGGTATTATGTTTTAATACAGGTATATCACACGTGTATAGTAAATAATGGACCGGGTCCAACACACTACCTTGTGGAACTGCTGCTCTAATTTCTTTTATGTCTAAATAGGTGTTTCCTAGTAATTTTAAAGTGTCTTTCAAATATACAAAACTGTAAAATATGCAAATATTGCTTGGGCATACATATATGCCATATATATGCCATACTTTATCGAAGGCTTGAACGATATCAAGACATATATTAAAACATAAAATATCCTCTTTCCTTCTAATGATTTTTCAATGATATTTATGATCTAAATTAATATGTTGGAATCAATTTGTTTGTGTCAAAAATTGTTTTCATTCTTTTGAGTAAGACAGTCTCGAATACTTTCGATATTACAGGACGTAGTGATATCGGTCTGTACAAATAAATTTCATTGGGACTTTTCCTGGTTTAGCAATCATTATGACTTCCGTTATTTTCCATAATCTGAGTACATACATTGACTTGAAAGCAGCATTAATAAGATAAGTTTCACATTAGCTATACGAGGTAGGTTTTTTAGTATCCCACCCGTGATTAAATTATAGCCCGGAGTTTTTGGGTTAATATTATTTTTTTTTGAGCATTACGTCTTCAAGAAATCTTGGTCTTATTACTTTCTCTACTTAAACCGGTTCTTCCCAATTTTGCTCATAATCTTGGCTTTCATTGGGTTTGATTGTTTTCAAGGTATTAAGCAAATCTGTCCGCTTTTTCTTCATTGCTCCTAGCCCAGAGCCATACAGATATTTTCTTTTATTTCAGTCACTACTTCTTTAGGAAATGTTGGTCTTATTACTTTCTCTACTTGAACTGATTTTTTCCAACTTTGGTTGTATTCTTAGCTTTCATTGGGTTTGATTGTCTTTTCAAGATGTTAAGCAAATCTGTCTGTTTGATTTTCATTGATACCGGCCCAGAGGCACACAGACAATCAATTCTATTATCATCCGTTAAATTTTTTAAGTATATATTAATTATTGTTTCATTCTTTAAGTTTTGGATTCATTGAACTTGCATTGATTAATCTTGTTTTATCTTGAGGAAAAACCTAGTTTGCTGCCATATTCTTCTTACTTTCCATTTATTGGTTATTAATTTTCTTATTTCTTCTTCTTCTACCTGGGAGGTAAATTGCCAACTATCCCTCCATCTTTTAGGTGGTCTTCCAGGAGGTCTTGAACTGGGCGGGTTGTTTTCTAGGGCAATTTTTGGGAGTCTATTCTCATCTATTCGTCTTACATGACTGTACCACATCCTTTTACGCTGCCTTACCCATCTTACAATATCTTGAATTTTGCACTGCTCTCTAACGTTTGTATTTCTCACCCTGTCTCTTCTTGTTTTGCCCACTATTGTTCTTAGGGTTTTCATCTCGGCAACCCTTAGCATCTGTTTTGTTTTGTTGGTATCTTCGAGTACTTCTATGCCATATGTCATGATCGGTCGTATGCAAGTCTTGTAGATTCTAATTTTACTATCTGTGCGCATATACGGATTTGACCAGACTATCTCCCGCAGACAGCCCAACAATGAGGATGCTTTGTTGATCTCACTCCTTAGGTCCTTTACTGGGTCGTGTCTGCTTGATATATCTATGCCCAGATATCTGAATTGCATCACCCGTTCTATGGGGTTGTTCTCAACCACTAACTTACATGATTTCCTTTGAATAATTCTTGTGAATGATTCTTATTTTCTTTGACTAATTAATTCGTTAGTTTATTAGTTAATGTTGTAATATTTTTTTTTAATAATCGTATCGCTTAGAGTTAATCCTATGGGTGAATGATCGAAGTTCATGTCCTAACCATGATCAGTGTCTAGGTAATTAACTAAAATATTTTTAATTAATAAGAAAGCTATTAGGTTGCGAATTTTACGACCAATAGGTTGGTCGGCCAGAAGATATTGATTCGCACCTATGTTCGTAGTTAGTAAATAGAAGTTCCTTTTTAATCGTAGTTAGTCTAGAACCCCAATGGGTATTCTTTGGATTAAAGTATCCTTCTACTATATATCTCTATCCGAAGGTTATATTGTTCTTTTTTAATGGAATGCCTAGGCGTACAATATATTGAACTAAAATTGATATCATAGTTTTTAGTTCTTACAAATATCATGTCGCTTGTAGATGTGCGGTTTTATACCCTAATTCTTCGTAATGAAGTATACTATTTTTATCACAATTAGACTATCTCTGACACACTTTATATTCTTTCAGTTTTATGTATGATTGATTTGTAAAATATGTCTCAGATATGAGGCAAACGTCAATTTTCTCAATGTCAACGATCGTACGAGTGGAGTAGGAGTTGTAGAGCCGAGTCTGATTCTTTCTCATTCTGGTTTTCCATTCGTAGATTTACATTGTTAGTTTTTAATGCATCGCTATATTTCTCATTTACAGTAGCTCTCCCTGTTTGTTTCCAATATGTATCATTTTCTTTATTTTAAGTTACACTTCTTTCTGGAGAATTTGGTCGGTTAAACTTTTTGTATTTCTGTTTTATATTTAATGCATCTCTTTTGTGACAACTCTGTAGTTAGCAGGATGCTTATCACCACAATGGACGTTTTGGACTTCTTCTCTGAAAATTTTTTAGAGAAGCATTTATTAGATTAGGACATTTTTATATTAATTATTTTTAAGATGTATTAGCAGCAATTTTTATTTACTAAACTAATTTTTATTTGGTAAGTTAACAAAAATTGTTTTTTCTTTCTAGTTCAACATTGTAAGATATTTTGTCTTTTTTAGCAGCTCTTGATAATAATTGTAAACACAATTGAAAGCTCGAGATATAAAAAATAGTTAACCAATAGCCCTTTTATTGACTCCAACCCATCCAAAACAGTTATATATTTTTTCCAAACGAGTCACAAGTACTTCTTTTTTCTTATTCTTATATATATATATATATATATATATATATATATATATATATATATATATATATATATATATATATATATAATATATTCATATAAGGTTTTATTTGTGTTGGAGGTGAAATGTTTTACAGTGGTCGGGTTTTTGGCATTTAAACACCGTGCTTGCCTAGCATGTTGGTGAGTATTCATATTTATTGCCACGAGTAGCTGGGGAACGTTGGTCGATTCCTGTAGAGCCCCGCGTACAGGAACAAGGCTAATATTCAATGGGATTTCGCCCGGTGTCCCAAGAGCATCGTTAGCGGCCGCGTGACGTGCAACCATTCAGTTTTTAGCACGATAGCTTCCACCTTAACTTACGGATTTTTTGCATCTGGTTTTCTCCATATTTTTGTTGGGTAGGATGGGGAGGGAAAGAAGGTGTGGATGGGAAGAATATATTAGAAAGAAATATAGTGACCCGTCTGCCTTCGGAAACCTAATCGCCATTCGGGGTCGGAAGAGGTCAAGAGTTAGCCAAGAGAGGCTGATAGAAAAGATTAAAGACATTTCACTCAAGACAAGTTGAAGAAGAGTAAAATGTGAAGGCTCTTATGATCCGCCAGGTGCGTTTCATAAGAGTATGAGTATTGATACATTTTGTGTTCCCGCTCATACTTCAGGGTGTTGACTACAGACTGTATGGCTCGTTCAGCATGCCATAGCATGGATGGATGGGGTGCACGCCATTTTACAATGTACACACCCCAAACTCCTTGGCCTGACAAAAAAAAATAGTTAATAGTAAGAATCACTTACCTTAACAAAAGCAGCAGCTACCAAACTGAGAGTCACGCAGAGAAGAATGGAGCGGTCCATGTTAGGAATAACTCTGCGAGACAGAATAACCAACGAAGACATCAGGAGAAGAACCGGAGTGACTGACATCATCGAGAAGATAGCCAGACTAAAATGGAGATGGGCAGGACACATAGCCAGAATGACAGATGGGCGATGGACAAAGAGGTTATTGGAATGGAGGCCAAGGGAAGACAAGGGAAGCGTCGGTCGACCACCTACAAGATGGACTGACGATTTAAGAAGACTCGATAAAAACTGGATGAGAGCGGCGCAAGATAGACGGGGTTAGAAACATGAGGAAGAGGCCTATGTTCAGCAGTGGATTCTTGAGGCTGGATGATGATGGAGGTGAAATGGACTTATTTTCGACGTATGGTGAATTGTGAAATTTAAAATATAAGGTAGAATTAAATTTTGTATGAATAGAAAAGTGTTTTGTTTCAACATTTAGGAGAAACCTTTTCAGATTGTTTTTTAATGATGGGATTATAAAACAGCGATTAACCGTATCCAGCTTTTATCTTGTCAAAAATGGGAAAGTTTGAAAATTTAATTTATGCAGATTCTATTGTTGGATATGTATCGAAAACACGAAATCTATAAATCTGATTCATTTCGAAGAAACGGAACTATCTGTTCAAAATACTAAAAGATTATTGGTTAAAAATAAAAAAAAAAATAAAGGTTAGGAGAAGTTACCTTTGATGGGATTTTGGAAGTTGAGGAAAAGACAATCTGAACTTGTTCGTAAAAATTAAATTATGTAGTTTAATAAGCCATTTTTGTTTTTGAAAGTGTTGGAAAAAGTGGTAGCAGTAGCGATTCCGTATATGCTGAATGGTAGCAGTGCAGAAGTTAATATTAAAAACATTTGTAAGTACTAAATTATCATTACATCAGGATAAGCTTAGGCTATGAGAATGTACTATCCAAGAGGAAATAGGGATTTTTGGTTAGAATGTGAGGTCGTGATTCATTTTTGAGAGCAGATCCAAAAGAGGAGTTAGCTAGCAAGTTGACAAGAGAGTATTCAGATCGATTTTAGAATTGAAAGAAATTAAAAGTTAAGCGGTTTATTAAAGTTTGAGAACAAGAGTACATAGATATAAAGTTTTGAAACAGAACAGTAACTTATTAAATTTATAAAGTTGTTTTTGTTTATAATTTCAATAAAGTAGTATAGGTATAGTAATGCGAATCAATATTGACTGCGCAGCTTTCAATTGTCAGGAAAGAGACGGACCGATATTTATATTTGGTTTGTTTTACATGTGTAATAAAAATGTTCAAGTTATTTTATCAATATATTTTAATTGCATCAAACATTTTGGCATTTCTTTTATTTGCTTCTATTTCTATTATATGTATTGAACATTATTAAAAGCCAAAGATTTTTTCAGCACTCACAAAAGAACTCTGGGATCAAATTTGAATAATTGATTTACAATTTGGCGTTGGAATTAAGGTGACTGAGAGATTTATTGAATAAAAAACTGAATAATTTATTCTCATTGTTTGTTTTATTAATTTTATTAAAATTCATAAAATCAGTAACTGTACTTACATCTAGAGAAAATTTTAATATCATTATCTATAAACGAAATATTTAAAAGTAATTCTAATTGAAAAAGATGAAGACGGAAAACAAAGAAAAATTTGTTAATTTTTTATAAATTTTCTCCATTATCTCCGGATTGATTATATTGTTATATACAAAATTAAATGTTATGATTATATATTTATTGATTTGTATTAATTGTAGTATTCATAATTGTAATAATTGTTTAATCTCAAAACACGCCATAGTATCATTATCAACACTACTTAAAATTAACTTCAAGTACATTTAAAAAGTCATTTTCAATCAAATAAGTTCTGTTATTTTTTGAGATCAAGAAAGAGCAAGAAAAAACGCCTTTATTATGGAAAATATAAAGCATTTAAAATTTCTCAGTTTTCTGTTATTCGGTTGCTGTATTTTGGGCATTACAACTTACGATTATAAGTCAAAACTGTTAAATATGTATCCATTAGTTATTCTATTTGTAAATGTAATAGTGTACATCTATTGTGCGTACATGAAATTTGTAGTCATGGTTATTCCCATAATGGCTTCTATAGCAGATCAAGCAGCCTCATTTTTCATTATACTAACAATTGGTGCATCTATCGTAAATACCGTACTGATGTATCCTGCAAAAGGAGCTCAGGTTCTTAAAATTATTTTGGATTTTGATTCCATACTGCCACCAGAAGATAATTCAAAGTTACTAAAATTTTACATACTATTTAGCATCTTGACTATACCAATTGTTATAGTTTTAGATTTTTATTCCTGGATTACAACAGAGACATGGGAGATTGCACAATACTTTTTACAAAGAGATGTACACTACTACCAGATCACATTTGGAAATTTTCTGTGGATTTGGATTGGCAAAGAAATCACAGACAGATTTAAGCTTATTAATGACAGTATAATCCAACACATTCACGATATCCATACAGATGGTAAATTTGCAAATACGAAGATTAAATACTACCTTGAGAAAAAAACTCACAAACAATTGAAGACTTTTTCAAAACTTTATTACGATCTGTGTGAGGTTGTGGAAACAGTCAATCAACTGTTTGGATTACCATTGCTGTTTTACGTTCTTTTTATTATTGCCTACATAGTTTCATACATGATATGTATACTATTCATAGTTTTCGACAAATATCAACAGTTAAATTATCATGTAGTTGACAACTCTTTGATAATATATGGCTGCTTTTGGCTCGTGGAAAATTTTGTAAGTACGTTTTCTTTTGTTAAAAGTAATTTGCCGGTATCGTTATAAATTTGCTATTTTTGAGATAAAAAGTCGGAAGCGATTTAAATTTTAATTAATTTTTAATTTAGATTTAAATTTAAATTCAATTTAAAATATTGCTACTGATAATGTGACGACTTTGTCTTTTTGTAGTTCTAATTTAATTCTAAAAATATTTAACTTTTTTAAATTCCAACTTTCAAAACAATTTAAATTAAGAATTAAAATTACCTATGAAATAGGGTAACGGGCACATTGATTGGCCACTTAAGGAATTGCCAATTGAATTAAAATTGTAAATTGGTATCTTTTAAAGTGAAATATTTTGTAAGGGTTTTTTAATACCAATGAAACATCAAATTTTATAAAAACTCAGGTTATTTTAATCAGAAATAATAATGTATATAAAAAATGAACACAAATTTAAAAACTTACAGAACTAAACAATTATTGGCCATACAAACATAGTTATTGGTATATAGAATTACAGTCATTAGCCATATATAATAATTCCTAATTTTCTTTTTTTGTTTGTGCAGGTAAGGAACACATAACTACTTATGTTTTCAATTTCTTATTATTTGTTTGAACAAGTACCGATATGGTAGCCTCTAACACAAAATAGACATTTTATTCCAACTTTTGATTTAGATATATTATAGGAACAAGAATAACACAATCATGTACATAAAAGGTTATTTACAGGTGGGCTGGTGTTGTCTGATTGTTTCAATATTATGTCGAGAGAATTTGTATTTTTTCGTGTTCTGGCTATCCCTCAGTTTCAAAAAATAACTTTCCTTTAGCCGACTCACCAGCACGTATTTCTTTGCGGTTTTCCAAATTTGTACATTTGCTTTGGGATACATTCTTCAAATTTGATGAATTCATATTGTTGCAGACATTATAAAATATGTTATCAATTGTGGGCAGATTAGTGTTGTTCTCTACAGAATTAGGAAATTAATTCCGTGACAAGTCTTGTTTTTGTTTAGGTTAATAACTTCTCGTATATGTACTCTAACTCAACTTTTCAATGTAGTGCTTTTACTTGTATGATCAATAAGTGCGTCTGCTTTCAAAATATTTGTATCCGCAATATCACCTGTATTTACTTTAACATTTTCTTTACTCTTCACAAAAGTGACATTTTTTGCTCCTTATGGCAATTTTTTTATTACTTTCATCTTGGTTTCCTTTTTTTTGACCTGTATTGTTTGCTTTTGCGTCAATTCGCTTTTGTTTTCGTTTTATTTTATTTTTTCTTGTTCTATTTTCTCTTCAATTTTACGCTTTTCTGCATTTTGACGAGCTGAAGAAGTGAGCACGAAAGGCAACCTTTCTGTTTGCTTTTTGCCCTTTTCTTTTGGGATTTTTGGCCAAAAAAAGAATTTATCGAATAAGAGGTCATTTCTTTAGATAATGAGTCTTGATTAACTAAAGCAGATTATTGAATGTATATTGAATATCTAAAGCCATTGTATTATCTGTGATATAACATCACCGTTTTCTGAATGTTAAACTCGAAAATCCGAAAGTAGATTTTTTTCTGTAATAACAGGAATATCTTGTACGTTGCATATGATACCATTGCCACCTACAGGGTTAAGTGTAATATCTGAAGATATATGAGTTTCTGTGATGATGGAGGTATCTTGTATATCATTTGTGATTCCACCTCTCTTCGTAGTCTGAATCGTGGGTATATTTATGGTATTTTGAAATATGTCAAGGAGAAATTTTGAATCTCCATTTAGTTCTTCGTAATTATCCAAACTTTGAAATTCTAATATTTTTGCGGCTCCAACTGTGTGATTAATACCTTTATTTGGGTCTTTGATCTTTCCTAAACATTTGGAATAGTCTATTGCTTCAGGGTTCCATTGATACATTCCAGATGCTTTGAAGCCATTACTTTTGGAATCTGATTTTAATTGACTAATGGCTGTGTTTAGGACCAATCCAAAATTCTCTTTGGCAACTACTGAGTTCAAGGTTTTCGCGTCTAAACTTTAATACTGCCCGGTTCCAATTTTCCTTTAATAGTTTAAATGCAGCAATAGCTGCAGGTTGTAGAATTCTGGTTATATTGGGATATTATCCCTTTAAAATAATTTGTCTTTTTGAACATGATTCACTGGTTTGAATGGTTAAGTGAGTTCTATTTTCATCAACGAACAAAATGACTGGAAATTTAGTGTTTTTCGCATTTAGATACTTTTATAAGACGTTTCCTATGTATTCATAGAAGGAATTTGTTTATAAGGGTAAATAATCATTGAAGCTGTTATTTCTTCAAATGCTGCAAAGCTAAACATAACCATCAAATTAACATTGGAATGATGCTCTATATGATATACATTTTTGCTTTCATTTACAGCCTACAGTCGTTTATTAAAAACCCTAAATTATAATAAATATTTTAATTTAAAGTAATTACAGCAATTGGACGGTAGGCCAATCATTATAACACAATTCTTTTCTATTCATGCCATTATTTTGCTTTCCTTTTTCCTGTCATAAAACCCTTGAGCCCTACGAAGATGAAGCTTTCTAAGTGCTTTTACTTTAATAATTTCAGTACGGTTTCTTTTCTGGTCTGTTTCAGCTGCTTTCATTTTTGCAGTAATTTTGTCACATTGACTGCAGGTATCCGATAGGGGATCTTCTTCTTCTTTCAGTGCCTACTCGTTCCGAATATTGGCAATCATTCTTGCTATAATTAATTATAGGGGATAACCGAAACTAATGTTTGTCTAAAAATTTCTCTAAGAAAACAGAAAAAACATTTTCATTATATTTTAAGTTTCAGGCAAGTAGGTTTTACCTTTATTATCATGTAAGCTATAGTGACTACTTCTTGATTTAAATGACTGGTTATGCTCGTGAACGCTATTAACGCTTCCGTTCCTTTTATCTTTAGGAGCCGTGCCAGACTGCTTTAACTCTTTCTCTAGATGTTGAAGTTTTGCCCCTGTAATACTATGAACTGCACGATCCTGCCTGCACGATGTTTAAACGTTGATGGCATTTCCTCCATCTATTGGGTAGGCTTGTCCATACTTCGAAAATGCGTCTATTATAGTTAGAAACTTCTGTCCATTGGCCCGAAATAAATCGATATGAATTATTTCTAGTGGTTTAGTAGGAGTTGGTTTAACCATACATTTTTGGCTTGGGAGTAAGTCTGTCATATTTATTTTCTTGGCATATATCGCAGAAGTTTATGACATACCTAATCTATGTCTTTTTTTCATTTTTTTTATTGGCCTTGGCATAGCCAATTGACCAGGTTTTTTTCATATTAGGCTAGTTATATTGATTTATTATTTGATTTTCTGTTTCAGCTATTCCTCTATGGTTAGTTTTTCCTTCATGATAGTTCCTTATAAGTTCCTTTTGTTTTTCTTTAAGTTACCATCTTCCAATAAAAGATTACATTTTACCAGGTCATATGCGTTGTTTTTAAACGTTTTTCTGATAATTTCGCAAATTTCTGCAAAGACTACTTTTTCTTCTTCGTCTTCGTCTTCGTTTTCAAATAAAATTGCATGCTTCTTTTTCAGGTTAAGGTGCTCATTAAAAATTTTTATCGGCTTGTAACTGGTGTTTCGATAGTTGAATAAGATATCGCTTTTTACTAGGTAAAGTTTGGGCAATATCTGGAGGCCTTGGGCTGTAGTGGGCGGTTTTGATAATTATTTGGTTATTGTAAAAGTTAAGGGGCTTTTCTGAAATAAGTATGCCAAGAACTGGATTTTCTGCTGCTGTATGTCTTATGTCATTTCCGTCTTCGTCTGTTTTGATCTTCTGTTTCAACCATATCGTCTGAGATATTTTCTGGGATTAATTGATTTTCGTTTTCCATTACAATCTCGTTGACTATCCGATATTCATCTGGATTATTATATGTTGACCATCCATCATCTTCCATATTGCCTAAATCATCAAAAACTTCCTTAATTTGTGAATCAATGTCCTTAATTTCTTTTGTGTGTATTTTAATTCGAGACAATGCATCTGCGTTGGTGTTAACTTTGCCTTTTTTGTAAATTATCTCGTAGTCAAATTACAATAAAAGAAAATAGGTATTGCAAGGGGCGATGATCTGAAAGTATTTTAAATTTCCTTTCAAATAAGTAGGGTCAAAAATACTTAGTTGCCACTTTGTGAGATTTACAATGTGTTATTGTAGTGATATTGAATACACGATTACATCGTCCATGTAGACGAGACATATCTCTCCTTGGAGTCCTTTTAATACGTTATCCATCATGCGTTGGAACGTAGACAAAGTATTCTAAAGTCCAAATGGCATTCTTACATATTCGTAATGTCCATTTTCCACATTAAATGCTGTTTTGGGAATGTCTTCTTCAGCCATCTCAATTTAATGAAATTCGCTCGGTAAGTCGAGGGTAGTACAATACTGACATCGTCCCAATTTGTCGAGATATCGGTAATATGAGGAATCTTATATAGGTCTTCTATTGTTTTCTCGTTGACCTTCCTATAATCTACCACTATTCTCTACATTATTTTACCAAACGAATCTAGTTTTTTTGGCACTATTCATATGGGTGACGACCATGGTGATTGGCTTGGTCTAATGATGCCTTGACCTAACATTAAAGATATTTGTTTCTTAACTTCTTCCTTATGTACATAAGGGTACCGGTATGATTTTGTATATACTGGCGTTTCATCTTTGGTTGTTCCTCTTCTTCTTGGTTAAGATATCTTGCCTGTATCTTGGTCCGGGGGTTGTTTTCATGGAATATATATGAAAATCTTTAATGTATATTTACTTAGTATCAAGTGGTTCCGCAAGGGAAAGATGAATAGGTTCTGACGTGAAGTTGGCAATTTTGGTCCAAGCGAGATGGTATTCGGCGTTGTTAAGACATTCTCGTACTACGACACCTTGCAAAATTTATCTGGGAATAATGATAATTCCATTTTTTTCTTTTACTGGAACTTTAACTTATCTAAGTAACTCTGGTTCCAAGTGAATGGAATACAATTGTGTTTTATTTGTTTCATAATATTTAACAGGGATTGTAGAATTTTTTGTGACTAGAAGTGATTGAGGAAAGTTTAATTGGGCTGGCTTCAAAGAGTATTAAATTGTCTCAAAAGTTTTGTGAAATTTAAATAGATAAAATTTTATTTAGTTGTCAGAATTAAATTCTGAAAATGAAGCAATTTCGGCACAATATTTTTGTGAATAATTTTGAAAAATCGATGTAACTACGAAAGGTTCATGCTTTACGTAATTTGGAAAATATGAAGAAACAATTTCTGGGTTAAGAAAAGATTTTGTGGATTCTGTATCGATAAGAAGTCGTAAAGAAGGCTTAGAAATTTCAATATAGGGGAGCTCCGTTTTATCTGAAAATGAATGGAGTTCTATTAGGTTTCAGCTGCTTCGCCTGGGTCCTCTGGAAAATGTACGTCTTCTTCGTACTCTGTTTGTTGATTGTCGTGAGCATCTTGGAAATTTTCGTAATCAGGTTCATAGTACTGGTATTTGGCATTATCTTCTTCCCTACCTGTTTGGCATTGTATATTGTATAATTCTTTGATGGTAAACTTTGGCTGTGGTTGGTAATTCGGTGTGAAGTTTTGGCGGCCCTTGTTTGAATTACCTGATATTCCACTCATAGGTGTCGGTCTAGGCTGCTGTTATTGTTATTATTGTTGCTGTTATTGGGTGCCCATACATTTGACTGGTTCTGAGATCTGAATGCTGGAGGGTTTGAGTGTTGTCTATATTTTTTAAAATTTGGCTGCCGGAGTGGCAGTTGGAACTGAGATTGGAACTGGTTCTGTGGGTAGAATTGCCTAACCGGTTGCTCCCATTGTAGAGATGCAAAATTTGGCTGTTGATAAAATGGTTTTGTGAATGATTACTTGATGAGTTGTTCTTTGCGGTCGACGTTCTTGGTAATTTTCGTTCGTTCCTGATGTTGTGGATTGAGTTATCTGACTTTTTTAAAGATATCGTACATTATTTTCTTCTTGCTTATACTGTATTGCTGTTGCTAAACTTCCTGGTCTCATTGCTCTAATAACCGAACTCATTGGTTCTCCTATCCCTGCTAGAAATGTAGTGAGAGCTTGTTGACGGAAAAATTCTTGTTTGCTTCTTTTTATATTAGCATTTACAGTATGAATTCTATATAATTGTTAATGCAGCTTAAAAGTCCCATTATTTTTTTGTAAAAATGCATGATAGATTCTGTTGAACCTTGTCTCAAATTTACTAGGTCCCTTGTATGCGAGTTTTCATCTCTCTGATCTCCAAAATTTTGAATTAATGCATTTTTTATTTCATTCCTAGTTTCACATCCATATAGATATTACTTCTTTTGCTCTACTTCTTAAGTTACTTATAATACCGTGAAGCAAAAATTTATTATGTATATTAGCTGGATTAAGTCTATCATAATAATAGTTTAGAAGTATTGTTGAAACTTAAATAAAATCATGTAGTTCATTCGGATTTACATCAAAATTTGGAAGAATACATAAGTTTTTTACGTCAAATTTTGGAACTGCCATATTTTTAAAATTGTTTATAGGTATAGGTGATATTCTTAAATTATCTTCAAAATTATTTATATTTATAGGTGATACCCTTAAATTATTTAATATTTCTATTAAATCTATCCCTTCGCAGTTATTTAATTTTTTTTCTTTAAATTAGCTTCTGAATAAAATAACCCAAAGTTATCTAAGGACTCAGAGGAGTCTGACATAAAATCTATTATCAAATTTATCAAAGAACACCCTGAGATATACATCGTCAGAAGTGATAAAGGAAATGTGACTGTTGCAATGTACAAAGATGATTACTATAATAAAAGTTATGAACTTTTAAATGATCCTAAATATTATAAAAAATTACAGAACAATCCCACAAGTACCTTGCAACAGAAAGCTAACAAAATAGTTACCGAATTGAAAAATAAAAAAATGATCACTAAAGAAGAATCCTCAACTCTCACTATGTATAACTCTGTCACACCACGCTTTTATGCATAACCAAAAGTACATAAACCTAACTTAACAATGAGACCAATTGTATCTTCAATTAATTCACCAAACAGTAAATTAGCAAAATTTTTGAATGATATTCTTACAAGGTCATATAACTTAGATAATACATAGTTTCTCTATACAAGATTCCTTTGAACTAAGTAATTTTATCAATAACTATCAACTACCAAATAATTATATAATAGTAAGCTTTGACGTTATATCTTTATTTACTAATTTAGCACTACATATTATTAATGATAGTATAAACAGACATTGGGATGAAATCAAAATAAATTGCAAAATTAACAAAAAAACGTTCTTAAGCACTTTAGAATTCATTTTTGATTCTAATGTATTGATTTTTGATAATGCATTCCATAAACAAATTTTTGGCACACCTATGGGCTCAAGTATATCGTGTATATTATGTAATTATGTACTAGACGATTTAATAAGAGATTCTTTAAATAAGTTACCTTTTCATATCCCATTTATCAAACGATTTGTGGATGACTTAATACTTGCTTTACCTGCAGACAAAATAAATGAAACTTTACAAACTTTTAATAATTATAGTGAACATTTCCAATTGACATGTGAAAAAGAGATAGAAAATAGCATCCCATATCTTGACATAAAAATCAAACGTAATGCACAAAATGTATTAAGCTCTGAATGGTACAGAAAACCTATATTTAGTAACAGATTTATTAATTATCATTCACAACATCCACCTCATATGAAAATAAATTTGATATTGGCTTTAAAAAACAGAATAGTCAAATTATCACACATCAATAACATCAACAAAAGTTTATTAGAACTTAAAGACATTTTATTAGAGAATTCATACCCAATTAAAATAATTAACAAATTTTTATTTAACAATCCTAATAATAGAATGATTGACATGAATCAAACAAGAGAACCAAATTAACAAATCGTGCAATTTCAATTTACTTTCACATCACTACCTTACATACCAACATTAACCCCCAAACTAACTAAAGTCTTTGCGCTAGCCATTCTGATATTAAAATTGCAACTAAAAATGTGAAAACATTAGCATCATTGTATACAAAAATTAAATCACCTATTAGCATTATGGAAAGCTCAAATGTAGTTTATATAATACCATGCGAAAATTGTGATAAGTCATACATCGGACACACATCTAGAAATCTAATAGGCAGACTAACATCACATAAAAGTGATCTTAGAAATAAAGGTATATAAATAAATGCATACCCCAATTGATAAAAATCATTCATTTAATTTCAATAAAACTAATATATTAAGACGTGAAAACCAATTAAATAAAAGAGAATTCTTAGAAATGGTATGCATAAATAAATATCAATGCATTAATAAAAAAACTGATACTGATAAACTAAGCAATATTTATAATTACATTCTGTGTGTAAAATTAATACTATAATTTTCAAATATTACATTTTCCGACTATAAATACTATAATTTTAAAAAATTTAAATATTCATATTTGGCGCCACTTTGTACGTAACCATAATAACAATCAAGAGCTAGTTATCAACAACAAAAAATATAATAAACAGAAACGAGTGTCTTTCTGACATAAATCAAACATCAACATAATCAATGTCATAATGAATTTGTACAAAATTAAATAAAATTAAAATATTGTACTTAGATAACTATATCATTTTAATAAGTTAAGTTTTAATGTTTTGTAAATCTTCTTAATTCTAAGTAATAAAGTTCGCTTACAAGACAAAGATGATGCTGCTGTGCATTCCTTCGATCTTAAAGACTTCTAACTTCTAATTCCCTTGGGTGAACTCTCTGCAGGCGGTTTTTACTGGGGCTGGTCCTTGGAATACTGGAGAAACACTTAAAAGTGACGAGGATCTTTAAAGACTCTTCCGCATCCTACTGACTGCGGCAATTATGAATGTTCTTTTGAAAAACACTTTTTTAAAAAGCACCAACACTCAAAATAAACTTTTATTTACACTAGCAAAGATTTTAGTTACAATTCCAAATATATTATTCAGACTTTAAATACAAATATAATAGATTATTATCACATTAATATTAGACTAAAAATGGTGGTTTTACAATGCTTTATTTATAATCATTACACTTAATGAATTTGCTTTCTTAGTAAGTCGCAATTGATGTTGCAAAGCTCTGGAATATTCGGTGCTGATAGGCGGTAACTTCTTATTGAATTCGTGTAGTCGAATATACTGGATTCTAGCGGTCATTTTACTATAACTCGCTACCCGTAACGTCTTCTCGTGGCGCTAGTTCCGTGACGATCGCCTTAACATTTTATTATAGAGAAAAAAGGTATACAAGTCGACGGTACAGTAGACTAGTGCGAAGCTTCATACTGTTTTCTGTATTTTTAAAATTAAATAAAGTAACTTTATTATTTATTTTGTTATTTATATTTTAAACAAATTATATGAGTATTACATTAAAATATTTTAATAAAGCATTATGTTTGCTCCTAACGCCACCTGCTTACGTATTAACAAAGTATACGTTGTTTACGCCTGACAGACCTGTCAAATATAGATGGGATATTTAATTAATAATAAAATTAAAATTAATATTATTTGATACTAAATTTAATTATTATATTAGATAAAATGTTTAAAAATAATAATGATATTCATATGAAATTGTCTTAAAAATGTAAACAGATGATTAAATATTTTTATTAAATGGATGACATTTATGAGTTTTGAATTTGAATAATCGTTAAGAATCTAATTTTTTATTGATGGGATATTGTTTTACTCTTTTACTTCTTTAGGTAGTTTTTATGCATTTTTTAATTGAAACCTACTTAAAATCAATATATAATGGCTACCGAGAGAAACAAATTGATGCGAAGAACCGCTATTTTATGACACTATCCGTGCCGCCTTCCCTTCGTGGCGCTAGTTTCGTGACGCTCCTCTCAGCATTTTACTGTAGAGAAAAACGTAATACAATGCCAGTATGGAAGCTTCTCTTTAAAAAAATCTTATATAGTAAGTATATTGGTCGGTAATTCTCGATGTTCGCTTTGTCTCGTTTCTTGAATAGTAGAATGACTAGTCTACTAGGTCTAGGATGTAGGTGGAGATAATTTAGAATAAGACAGGAAAGGATATAAGGACCTGACTCTCATAATAGGAAAAAGGGACGTCACCGGCTACCACAAGGCAGGGTCAGCAAGCTTTGCAGCTGCCGATCTCTACCGGGATCGTAGAGGAGTGCTATCTGCTATTTCTATCTGAATATCAGGTGAATATCAAATAAATTAAATATTAGGATATTAGCACATTGAGCCTTTCGTGCAGCGTATGTGCATTGGTACCATATAAAGTGAATATTATTGTCTTTACAATTATTAGTAGCTTATTATACCTGAATGACAGAGTCACTTATATGTACCGATATGCTGCACATAAGATTTTTTTTATTTAATAAAATCGTTCTTATTTTGTTAGGTACTCTAGAAATGTTTACAGTAAAATTATTGATTTGCCCCAAAATTGTCGTTGTTTTACAATCAAACGATTTATTTTATTATAAAATTACTAAATTAAATACTATTAAGTTAATATTTAATAATTATTAGTCAGAGATAAGATACCTATGTATGTAATCGTTTTAAGTGGGATTAAAGATTATTATTTAATCGTTAACACGCTATAACGTACTTAATATGAAATATAACGTTATTTATAATCAAATAAAACTGTAGTTGGAAATCATTAAGCAGTAATCAGTATACTAGGTTCCAGAACCAACAAATTATTAAGATTAGGAAATATTAACAGAAATGAAATTTAATACGAAAAACTTTAAACGTTTAAAAATTCTGAGATTTCTTTTCTTTAGTTGTTCCCTTCTGGGAGTAACATCTTATCATTATAAATCCAAACTAATGAAAATTTATCAATTGTTTCTACTTTTTATTTCTGTTTTATTCTACGTATATTGCTCATACAAGAAATCCGTAGTTATGAGTACACCCGTTATAGCTATCGTAGCAGATCAAGCGGCTTCACTATTTATGGTGCTTTCAATTATAACGTGTGTCGTAAATACCATATTTATTTATCCTACAAGACAAGCCCAGATACTTGGAAATATTTTAAATTTTGATACAATACTGCCATCTCAATATCACAAGTCAAAAGGAATGATATTGTACATTATGACAAATTTAATGATTGTACCATTAATTATCATTTCAAATTTTTCTACCTGGCACACTTCAGATGCGTGGAATATTATGAAATATTTTTTACAAAGAGATATACAGCTCTACCAAGTTACCTTTGGTATTTTTTTGTGGATTTGTATCAGTCTGGAGGTAATAAATAGATTTAAAATTCTTAATGACAGAATAGTCCAAGACTTCTGCGATATTAATACAGCTGACAAATTTTTAGACACGAAAATGAAGATCTACCTTGAAAAAAGATTTAAAAAAGAATTAATAGTTTTTTCAAAATTATATTACGATTTGTGTGAAGTTGTTGAAAAAATTAATGATTTATTTGGAATGCCATTATTGTTTTATGTACTTTTTATTATTGCCTACGTGGTTTCCTGTATAGTGTCTTTACTGTTTGTAGCTTTCGGTAAATTTGAAAAAATATATGAACTTGAAGGTAACAATCGCTTGATAGCAAACGCTTGTTTCTGGCTTGTCGAAAATTTGGTAAGTAAGAGTAAGTTATGTTTAAAGGCTATAAATATATATATATATATATATATATATATATATATATATATATATATATATATATATATATATATATATATATATATATATATATATATATATATATATCTGACACGTTTCCGCGGTTAGTACAATTAAACCTAGAACTAAGATTAATGCTATTAGAGGAATTAATATTAAACTAAACGGTCTTCCGGGTTGAACTTCGTCGATGATCATTGCGCCGAGATTTCGACATCCTCTTCGATGTCTTCTTTAGGGCTTCCGAGGTCTTAGTCTCCCGAGCCCCCAGACGCTACTACACTGATTACTAAGCAATGCATTACTGGTGCTGGAACTAGAGGACGGGTCATTTATACCGTCGATGGTGACGTGGTTTGGACGAAGGTTGGCTTGGGGGTTACGTAGGGAATGGCGCAAATATTTCTGACAGTAGGATTTTGATTGATGAATGGAGCATATGGTATTTTCTTTATGAGAGGTCTCTAAGTCGAAGGTAACCGTATGCCGTATTGATGGCACTCTATATACATTATGTGTACTATAAGCCTCACGTCGTTTGATTTGATGTGTTCTATGCTAGTATTAATCTAGTTATTTATTTTGTAATCAGTCAGAGGCCTTTTTCAGGTCAATAAAGCAAATTTACGTTATATTTACCTTATGCTTACCATATAAAGTAAATATGTCTATTATCATCTATAGTGTCATATGATATATAGTATGTCGGTATACGGTCATTTATAACGAAGACAATGTGTAACGAAGACCTTTTGGTAGTCTCTTTGTTTGTTTTTTATATCTGAGTATATTCTTTATATCCTCCACTTTCATTTGCTATGTCACATGTTAGGATTCGATCAGTTGTTTATTTTGTATTTAGTCAGAGGCCTTTTTAAAGTCAATAAATCAAAATTTGTCTTATATTAAATCTATTTGTATTCATCATATTCTATGATATCTCGTATATCGCTATAGGTTCGTTATTAATGAAGATACTGTGTAGTACCCTTTTGGTAGTCGCCTTGTTGGTTTTTTTCTGTCTTTATGTATTCGCAATAGCCTTCCCTTTTATTTAACTTATCAAAGGCTCCAATCGGACCAATAGCAAAGGAGATATGATGTAATGCCCTCTTAGCAATGCTGCAATGTATGATTTTTCTGTTTCAATATATTTGCTACCCTCTCTCATTTCCAATAATTATGTATTCACATTGCACAAAACGTTCAAAAAATGAGCAAATTGAACCTTAGCATTTTCTTATGAGATTTTAGATAGGAAATGAAGCAGAAACTGTATAGAAGCGTTCTTACTGGCATAATTTTTACTTAATTTTATTTAGTTTTACTTATTTTTATTAAATTATTATTTCATTATTATTTTTGTTATTTCATATTTTTTTTTAATTTTATTGTATTTTGGTAAAGCTTGTTTGTTAAACGTCATTTTATTTCTATGTTTAGTGTACTTTTATCTTACAAAATTTTACTCAATGACATATAATAAATATATTATAAGTCATTGATCTTAACTTAACAATTACAGTAATCTATATTTTTAGCAATTTTGCATAAAAAATAATAACTGCGAAGTAATCAAATTTCTGATTAACAATATTTGAATTATCAATTTGTAGAACAAATTAACACTAAAACAATCGTATTGATTCAAAAACAAAATATGATTGAAATGCCAAATGTTGGTAGTTCAGATGTCTTTTCTGGATGGCGTCTTTACCTTACTGGACAAATGGTGTGACTTGTCATCATAGCCTTTAATGTATATATATATATATATATATATATATATATATATATATATATATATATATACATCTAGCGGTTAATGTAAGCCCCGTTCTAAAACGGTATTATACTAACTCCAGTAAAATATACACCGTGTATACTATTATCTGAGTAGCGCTTTATGTAGACTCCGACCAACATGTAGGATTAAGTGGACTCCACAACAGTATAAATCATTTCTGGGATCCGTATTTACCATTCTGTGTACATTTCTAAACTCCTGCGATGTTGCCAATAATTGTATTAGTAGTAGATTTTTAAATTTGAGCAGGTACACTTTGGAACTTGAAATTTATTTAAATATCCATCAATTTAGTCATGGAGGAATTTCAGGATTATTTGGCTAATGAAGTTAAATATAAATTGTTAACCGACACATAACTTTATTTTACTTTTTAGTTTTAATAAACAAGGTGGTAATTTATATTACTTGCTTTATATATTTTCAAAAATAAAGTGTCTATTATAAACTTGGAAAAGTTAAGTTTCCATTTTTATTAATTAGTATTTTTTGTTAAAATGCATTGGCACTGAAACATTTAGTCCATAAATGTACGTACATCGGATAGAGTAATCGTGTAACAGTTTATGAAAGTAGAAGCCCCTTCGGTAGGATTATAATGTTTGTTACCCTATTAATTAAAGAAAACTGTACAACAGGAAGGTCTTTGTAATTTTTTGATTACTGCCGATTATGACATACAATATTTGTTTCATAGCGTAGTTGATTTTAAACTACAATAATTTATAAATCAATCTTTAATGACATAATTTTTTACTGTCTAATTTCAATAGGTATGTCGATTTTTAATTAAAATATTTAATGCATTAAAGTCGCGTAGAGATTTTCACTAAACATTTAATTTTAAAGATATTATTATAAAAGTCCAAAAAAAGTATAAAAGTCTAGGGAATTTAATATCCCACTATAGATTTGTTTTATAGATTATCGTAAAGCGTTCGACAGAGTCAAATGGATACACTTATGACTGATACTAAAAGAATTAGGTGTAGAACAACACCTAATTTTGCTTATAACTGAACTGTTCGAACACACTACTGGACCATTTAAACTAATATTAAAAGAAGATTGAACTTCAAATGGTAGATTAACTAACGAAATATAAGTATCTGGGAAAAATTTCTCAAACGATATTAATATTGAAAGAGACTTTAAAGAGCATCTGACACAGCATGCTAAACCGTAAGGAGCCTAAACCAAACAATATGGATATTTGAGAAAAATTACAGCTCGTTCCAGAAAGAATTGTAAATATAACATTAATCTAGATTAAGAAGAAACGCTGAAGAAAAAAACAGTAGCGGTTAGCCTATATAAAGAAAGGCAAAAATAGGTTATATTTGATGTTTTGAAAAAATCGATCCGAAAACCGTATGAAAAACATGTCATAGTATGGACATCGTGCGCGGCGATGCCTCTGCCGTCTGTCTATATCGGAAACTTTTACTACCATTTGACTATTTGTGTACGATTTTGTGTAAGGTTAAGTGGCACACCACAAAAAGTGTTTTTATTTTCTCTTTTGTTTAACAATTAAAATGTATTGCTATACTTTTAGATGTTCCAAAACAACAAAGGATAATAAACATAAATTATGAGGCACAAAATTCTATTATTTTCTATGCGTAAGTTATTATAGACACATAGGCTATCACACAGTTAAAAACTATGACCCCTATGAAAAAAATACAGTAGACTATGACTACATTTGTGTTTTAGCACTATAGTAAGAACAAGATAAAAATCTAAATACCTACATAATTATATTAACGAGAAGTTAATAAAACTTTTGATAGTTATCAGTAAGAGAAAGCCCATTTCAGAATAGATTATGAAAAATGTTGTTGGTTTTACAATATCAGGTACATTTATATAACGATAGGAATACAAAAATAAAAAAACAACTTGCTTTTTCAAAACAACAATCAATCACTTCATTTTATCACAAAAAATTTAAAAAATTTCAATGTAATTGAACCCATTTTGTGAGCTATAGCACTCTTATGCGCTTTAGGAGCACAACTATCAGCTAAATGTTCTTCATGTGGGAGTCCTGAGTAATGGTACTCCAACATGGTTCTCCTGTAAATTGTCAAACTTAGTCTTAGATAACAACGACAACCTTCTTAGTATTTATGTACAAGATACCGTCTACAATTATGTGATTATGTGTACGTGCCAATATTCTTTTAAAAGAGATTAATAAAATTCGCGGGTAGACACCGCGACATCGGTATGTCCCGTAGCGATAAATTTACCATTTTATTGTAATTAGCATTTAAAAATGAAATTTTCATCTTTCATACAAACATCGATAGTTTTTAGCTATGGATGTATTTGGGTCACACAGTCCTGTAGCAGATTTAGTCTAAAAAGTTTTATTTTACGCACAATTAGCACATTGGCTCTGGAAATGACCTATACATATACATTATTAATTATTTCCAATCAAGATTTTTAAGCAGCTCTGCACCTTTGGTTCATTTTTGTTGCTTTTTTTATTTGCCCTTTCTTTTTGTCGTCATTATTACATAGCGCTACAACACTGGGTGAGTCTTCGCTAACTACAACTTTTCTCCACGTTGATCGGTCTTCTATGAATCTGCAATCAAATGAAATATTAATTTTTTGAGATATCCGATTTTGTGTCCGATCTAACTTAGTCAATAAAATTAATTCTCCTGGACGTATAAGAGCTTTCTTCATTCAGTATCTGTTCTTAATCTATACGGATTTGTAGCAGTATAGTAATAAAACCTTATTTGTTTTAGTCATTCTTCATAATTCGCATCACTATATTAAAATAGGTCTGAAGTTTGTATTATGTTCTTTATTTCTTCAGTGGCTTTATTATTAACTGTGATTATTGATCCAATATATTTAAAGTCTTCCATATTTTAAAAAACGTAGTTGTTGACTTTAATGTTTTATCTAAATTCATTGAAATGGTCTCTTCTGTGTATTTGCTTGTATTTGGTTTTCACCTCGTTGATTTTAAGTGAAGCTTTTTTCATGCTCTCTGGACTTTGTTGAAGATGTCGTTTAGGATCGGGAGAGAGTTTCCTATGAAATCTATATCATAAGCATCATTCTAGGAGCTGCTTTGTTAATGGACCGTTAATGGATTACGTATTAAAAGGACGTTATTTCTATTTTGGTAAGCTGTTCGTTCATTTTTGATTTATTTGAATCAAGAATTTGTATTTTATTAGATCTCTGGTTTATTTATTTATATCTCTGGTGTTTTGTTTCCTGTATCGTTATTACAAGGAGTTTGCTGGATACCGAAATAGGGAATCCGGTGGTACGTACATGATCTTTTGATTACCAACATTAGAAAATTTGTCTTACTGTAAAATCGTGATGATTTTACTAGAAAATATAATGTTAGAGCGGCAGCGGAGTAATCGTCGGATTCACTCCCCGCCTCTTGACGCGTTAGTGTTCTGAGCTGTTGGACGTGAATCCCTGTCCTGGCATTTGGTTTTCACCTCTGGCTGCGTTAAGTAGTTGAGTTACTGTGACCAATTGCCCATCTTGGTAGTTAGTATTCGCCTCTGGTTGCGTTGAGTAACTGAGTTACCGTTGCTAACTACCCATCTTCCTGTCTTTTGTTTTTTTTTTCCTTTTTTTGTTCTCCTGAAGAAGCTACATACAATTGTAGCGAAACGTCGAGATGAACCCACTTTTGGGTCACTCACAAATGACACGGTCCAAACCCGGAAGACGAATAAACTATAATTCTGACTCTGGCCGTGGAAGCCTACGATTTCATTTAAATATAATGTTGTTTAATAATAATGAAGTTGTTTCGCTTTGCCTTCTCCATCGAGGTCGCAGTGAGACTGCTATCGTTATACCTTCTGGTATTTACTATTTTGCCGGTCAAGCAACAATTCCAAGAGTTATTAACTTGGTACTGATATCTCTGCTCCCCGATTTTAGCAAGCCATTAAAACTGCTACATTCATGCTTTCTATTATCCAACGACCAGCCAGACGATTATATATAATAGCCAAGGAAGGTTTTGGCAATTTAATAGGTTTTTTGTGTGTTAGAATATAATTTCTCCAAGAAAGTAAAGATTATCTATCCGCTATCCGGATTTAATCCATCGATTAAATATTAGAATACTATAGAGTAATGCTATTACATACCAGCAAAAAAAAACGGTATAATAGTCAGTAACGAGAAAACCAGATAAATGTTCATTAAAAGACAAAAGAGACGATGTAGAATAGGGCATATAACCCATAATAGACCATATAATTTTGAAAGGTTTGAAAGTTTAAATCCAGAAGTGTAATACAAACTACTAAAATCAGGATATAAAAAAACAATGTAAGTAAAACTCACAAGAAAAGCCCCAGAAATGTTTTACGACCGGGAACTAATGCTAAGGTCAAACAGGAAAATAAAGATTGGATTTAATTTTTTTGCTTAAAACTTAGCATTGCCAGCTTGTATTCTGTTATTCTCTTTTGGAGTGTTTTTGTTAAAAGTGCTCTTAAATCCCAAATATTTAGGCTGATGAACCATTTCAAAGTTGTACTGGTCTATTAAAATATTATGTCCTATTCTGTTTCGTAGTGCTCTTCTTATGATAGCCATATATTTTTTTTATTATCGTTGATTTGGAGGACCCTTTTCTGCGCTTTTTTTATTGAATGTATTAATGTTTTTTTGTTACTAATAATTATACTCGCTACTATATTAAACTCAACCTCGAAAGTCTGTATAATCTGAAGACCTTGATTATTAAACTGTGAGATTTTCTGTATTAGCTTTCTGGGCGATGCTCTCCAAAACGATCGTAAACACGATTGGAGATACGGCATCTTCCTGTTTGAGGTAACTGTACATTTGAAAGTAAGTTGACAGTTATTTCCTTAGGTATGCCTAGTTCTTCCATAGCATTTTAGTTACAATCTTATAATTATATCATATGTTTGTTTAAAATCTATAAATAACTAGCTTAATGTTTTTTTATTCCCATTTCATTTCCCATAACATTTTTCATTAAGTATATAATGTTCCTAACTTCACATTAATCTTTCCTGATTTCACATTTGTGGTTGCTGTATGTCAAAGAAGACACCATTTTCCATAGCGGGTGCTATGATTCCAATGGGATAAAGTACAACCTACATATTTATTGCCAAAATTACTTTGCTGCTGTATCGAGTACCGTTTACTGGTATATGAATTTTGTTACGAATTTATCTTGTGTGCTGAACTCTATTAAATCATTTACCGCGAATTGAAAAGCACCTTTATTTATAACATTTATTTTTAACGTTCTGTGGAATATTTTACGTTTATCTAAATAAGTATTTACTATAGTGTATAATAGTTGTAATTTTATTTTACTATTTGTATCTATATAGGTATAATTTATAATATATGAATTGTCTTATATTATACAAAATCATCCTATTTGCGTAAAGTGATATTTATGTGGCAATTAGTTGTAAAGTCATTAGTCTGTCCTGTCGTATCAAATTTTCCTGATAATTTTTGTAGACAAGCGGTTTAGTTTATGTAATATAATATCCCCAATTGTTCTCATAATATTTAGGTTTCAAAACAGCTGTTACCTACGCTAATTCATTCACCTTTTTAAAGCACTTTGTCCAGTTTTCTGTGAAAGCATATTTAATTTTACTTGTAGATTACTCCTTGTTAAAATTAATTTCTTAGGTAAGCCTTGTTCGGCATTAGTATTCTATGGTTTCATTCTTATGATTATATCATGTGTTTGTTTAAAATCTATAAATAACTAGTTTAATGTTTTTTCTGTATTCCCAACATTTCTCATTAACTGCCTAATAGTGAATAATTGATCAACGATTTATTAAGTTGTTCTAATTCCACACTAATGGTCTCCTATTTGATAGTTCACCTATTCACTCAATCGTTCCAGGTGTATTAGAAAAAATACTGTATATCCTAATTATTAATATATAGCTTATATATAGGTAGCTTTTACCGCTACAGTTTGTGCAGTACATTTTATCATCACTTTTGTGTATGGGTAGGTATACTTTTCAGAAAGTTGGTACTTGCTCTTACTTCTAAATTGACAGATCAGCTGTTTAACCGCCTGTACTGAACTTTCTTCTCCATTTTGCAAATATAAATAAAAATTAATAAATATCACTCTGAAATACCGTTGATTGAAATATTGGATACCCTATAATATTCAATCAACGGAAATATGTACTAAGATCACGGGGAGAATATTATGGGTTATTTCTGGTTTCGTCATAATTGACACTGGAATTACTAACAGGAAAGTGCTCTCACTTCCACATGTTGAAATTAATGTCAATTTCATTATAACACACCTGAAAAATATTGACAACAAATTAAAAATCGCTTATGCGTTAAAAAAATTAAAGAATTGTGAATAGAAATAGAGGAGACGTCCATAAAAGCAATATAGTAGCAAAGCTCACAGCATGAGAATATTGCCTCGTACTTTTATATAGCAATTTGCTATCACATATTTTGAGATATAAAATCTTAAATTTAGATATTAGACATTCTTATTAAATGTATAATCTAATATGTAAGTCTGTTTATGTTTTACATACTTGGAAAACACTGAACAGCCAAATATTTATTATTTTATGTACTAGGTTCTAAAAAAAAGTGTACTCAAAACGAATAAAGATTATCTACCAAGTATTTTATTCCAGTTTAATATGAAAGCATCAGATATAAAATATTATAAAAATTTCATCATAGGGGCAAATTTGAGATAAAAACCAAATGATAGAATATTTAGTGAAATCTAAATATCTTAGAATAGCTGTTTCGAGCTAGGATGAGGTTGTTGATGAGGAAAAAAAAGACCTATCGCTGGGGAAGTGAGAAAGCAATTGGCAAAAGCAAAGAGCATTTTAATTACAATAAATGAAATATGCATTACAACCTATCATGATACACATATATTCGTACCGCAGAAACAAGACAATTAATAAACACGTTAAGAGAATCTTAATAATAACCAAAATTTAAGTTTCAATACATAGAAGAAATAAAAATATACAGAAGATACACAAGATAAACAACATTAAAATAGCTGCAAGAAAGGGAAAATAATGAGTCAATCATATTAATATAGAATAGCAGAGGACAAAGTGTTTGTCATAGCATTGGACAAGTGCCCAATTGAAAAAAGAACACAGTCGTTCAAAAAAGACTGTACTCTAGAAAGAAGATAGAATAGATTATAAAAAATAAAGGCATAAACATGTATTTTCTTACCTTTTTAATATTAAAAATACGTAAATAAAACCTTGAATTAAAATGTGACCTTTGATAGCTGTGATAAACTCATCAATTGAACAATGGCGCTGATGTATGTAGTTGAAATTTTTTACACTTATTTTAACTGTTTATTTTCTTATTATCTATATATGAGTTGTGACCGTTATCACAAACTTATTTATTTTCCAAAAAGAGGCTCTTCAATACCTAAAATTATTATTACACAAATCTGATTCGAAATATCGTCAAAAAGTAATACACAGCATGTAAAATTTTAATTTTTAATAAAAAGTAAAAGATTAGGCATTACTTATGGGGTTCAAAGAACGAGCCTTTACGAAGATTGAAGTACTAATAAGACTACCGCAATCGGGCATACCCCGAGTAATGATTACTTAATTAATCGGCTAATTATTCAGTCACCACTTTAATATGATTTTGTTAAATTGGTCCTTTTTAGGACCATCTATTCTTATAACTATGTCTATAACTCTTAAGGGCATATCTAGAGATAAAGAAACTGTATTTTACTTAAACTTATCAGACATATGCGCTAAACACGAATCTGGCGAGTTTCTAGTGCAGAAGACAAATATAGGGCCTAACCTAGGGTATTTGGTATTAAGCTGATTGCTGAAAACCATATTATAGATATAGACATGCTATCTTTGTCGGAAAAAAAGCAAAGAAAAACTTAAAGCAAAACCAGTCAGCTGAGAGAACCTGTCAACGATATTGAGCTTGGATCCACCATCTACAAATTAAATGAAAAATAATGCAACTAGCGACATTGAGGATCTGAGCGTGAGCACAAAGCTAATTACGAAATCTGGAACAAAAACACTACAATGGATTATCCGGATGATGAACAACTATATTCAAATTATGCAGATACCCAAAGTCTATAGACAAGCCAAAGTTGTTACCTTGCTTAAAAGTGGCAAAAACTCCAACGACCACAAAAATTATCGGCGAATATATTTATTTTGTCAGCTATTCAAAATATTTTTACACAAGATCATTAATATTTCATCGATATTAGAAAAAAAACTTAAATTAAAAGACGAAAGTGGCTGTAGATAGTAAAGGTCATGTACATCACAAATATAAAATCTTACCCAACACAGCAAAGATGGGTACGAAAAATATCGGGTATCAGGGGTGGTATTTTTCAATAAAAATGCCGCTTACGACACCTTAAATTACAGGATATATCTCCAAAAACTATATGATATCCCCTTAGATAACTAACCCATTTGTATTATCTGCGTATGCCTACACAACAGAATATTTTTCATATCACTCAATGGTATTGTAAGAATAGCAGATGACGAACGGTCTCGCTTGGGGTAGCATAAAGACACCTACACTGTATAACATTTACACAAACGATCAACCCATACCACTAGATACTAGGACTTCTATTATATAGATGATACACCTATTATTGCACAATAAAAATAAACTATGAATCAATTTTCAGCCAAAGCCCCTGAAAAACTCATGTGTGCTCCTTCAATTTCCTTAACATAGACGTTTCACAAAACTGAACATGCAGTAATGTCATGAAATCATTGAACTATAGACTTCCTATAAATTCCTTGAAAATAGTTTGTATCGTACGTGGTCATTCACAGATCATTGTTTAAAACTAAAAGGTAAATTGAGGCAAAGAATTAGTATTCTTCGCAAGCTTTTTAGCTAAAAATAAGGCGCACGTCCTTTCGCCCTACAAATTTACCATTCTTTCTTGTTGTATATACTACTACCAATTTTTACACAAAAATATCTATTGTAGCACTTAACCATATTTATTTTGAGATAACCTTCTATCGAGATATCATATGTACTACACAAATAAGACCAGAACTAAAATAATAAAAAAACTTTATACAAGATATCGCAGAACATTGGATGAAATAAAAGCAGTTTCTATTAATCGGATGCTTACATAAAACGTACAAAGACACACTTACGTAAACAAAATATATTACGCAATTTCTATAATTAAGAAAACATCGACTTCGGCATTGAACTAATAAAATTATATTAAATAAAAAAAATAACGTTTTTAAAAATACAGAGAAAATAAAATTTTCTATTCAAGTGACCATTCCATTAAATAATAAGACAAGTTCTTTTGTATCTGTATACCTGTTTTTTAAAGAACCAGTTCTGTTCTATTAGTCCGTAGTAATACCAGGTAATCGGATATCCTCTGTTACACAGTGTAATGCTTATGACATTACACTGTCTACAAAGAGTAGATAAAAATAAGGAGCCCATATAAACCGTTTAGGGTATATGTTGAAAATATACGGTATAATCGCACAGTTGCCAAACTCTCAGAGCTTACTTAAACCGATAAACTTATGGTTCAAATATACAATGAAGAAGATCTGAACGACCCCTATAATATATACACATGAACTAAACGATATACATTTATTATATAGGGGTACTTATAAGCTCCAAAAAATTTTTATAAATTATTAAACTCTACATGTTGACGAACCGACAGAACCAATATTATGGAATGGTCAAGTGAGCTCCGTATATTGGTGTCCACTTGACCACTGAGCTCACTTGAACCTGAATTTTAACATGGGCGGAGTCCACTTTATGCCGTAGATATATATATATATATATATATATATATATATATATATATATATATATATATATATTGAAATGAATAGAATATAGGAGAAAGAAAAATAGTGTTTAAAAGGTTAATTTACAAGTTATATACTAGATAATATTAGATATTAAAAGTATTTGGTTATTTTAATAAGTTATATACTAGAGAATTTTATAAAAATTATTTATGTGAGGGCATTTGTAAGAAATTAGCATGTAATAAGTGTGAAAAGTTTTATTTTAATAATTATAATTTTGTAGATGTATTTAAGTGAGCCATGTGCATAGACAACCAACTATACATTTAAATGACATTTGAATAAGAATTTAGGAATATAAAGTGGGGTTATAATAATATGTTAGTTTAAAATGTGTAGTTTATTAAATTGTAGTGTTTAAGTTAATGATTTAAGTTTATATTCTGATCTGAAAAGCCTAAATGTCAATAAAATTCTCGATAGAAAAGTAAGGAATTCTCTAGATCACCGAAGATGGCCTTGTTTGCGAAATGGATTGTTCCAGAAAATTCAGACATGTAGGAGATGGAACAAATCGAACATGATTTCTTGCCAGATGATTCTGGAACATGGAAAAAGATATGAATACCCGGTGATTTGGATTCAAGGATCAGTTATCAGTTATCAGTTATCAGTTCAGTTACAGTTACTATGAGGCCAGTCAGTTAGTAAAAAAGTTTTAGTTAGTGAAGTCAATTGTTCAAGATAGTCAAGTGAGAAGGTCCAGATGTTCAATATAATAAGTTCAATGAAGATTAGTAAACAGTATAAAGATAAAATTATTGAAGATTAAAAATTATGTTATGTAAAAATGGTAATTGGATAATGGAAGAAAGTATCAATTGAAAATTAAAATTATATAATATTTGGTGATTGGATATTGGTGTATTAAAAAGAAGAATAAATGCTGTTACTAAGAAAAATATTTTAAATTGGTGGAAGCTGATAATTGGAAAAAGTAATTTCACAAAAACAAGGATAACTGAGGCTGAGAACGAAGACATTGAGTGGTGATTAAAAGCTTTATTTTGGGAGAACATTTTCATTTAGGCATTCAGTGAAAGAAAGGTACAAAATTTTGTTAATATAATTTAGTTAGTGTCACAATTATTTCAATTTTAAAGATAGTTTGTTTAAATTTCACATTGTCTATATTAGTTTCATAAGAATTTCAATTTAAAGATAGTTTATTTTAAATTTTGCATTGGTTATGTTAGATATATATGTGTGTTTCATAATAGATATAATAAAGATAATTTAAACAAGTGCTTACAAACTAGTTCTTTGAGAACCGCGATAAAAACCCTATATATATTATTAAAAAACACTCATTGCTCATCATTCACAAATAATACATCATCACAATATATATATATATATATATATATATATATATATATATATATATATATATATATATATATATATATATATATATATATATAGGGTTTTTTTCGCGGTTTTCAAAGAATTACTTTTTGAAATTATCTTTATTGTATCTACTATGAAACACACATATATATCTAACATAACCTATGTAAAATTTAAAATAAGCTATCTTTAAAATGAAACTAATTAAATTATATAGACAATGTAAATTTTAAACAAACTATCTTTAAAATTGAAATTGTTATGACACTAACTAAATTATATTAACAAAATTTTGTACCTTTCTGTCACTGAATGCATAAATGAAACTGTTCTCCACTACATAGATTTTAATCACCACTCAATGTCTTCGTTCTCAGCCTCAGTTATCCTTGTTTTTGTGAAATTCCTTTTTCCAATAATCAGCTTCCACCAATTTAAAATATTTTCTTCTTAATAGCATTTATATTTATTCTTCTTTTTAATATACCACTATCCAATCACCAAATATATTATATAATTTTAATTTTCAATTAATACTCTCTTCCATTATTCAATCACCATTTATACATAACATAATGTTTAATCTTTAATAATATTCTTCTTAAAATATTATACTTTCCAATACTATCAAATTTTAATACTAAATCACTGATTATTGCATACTTTATACTTTCTTCCTAATAACTAACTGTAACTAACTGTGTCTGTCTTCTTAATAACTAATTTTCTGACTGCTTACTGACTGACTGGCTCCGACTGAACTCTCTTGAATCCAAATCACCGAGTATTTATATCTTTTCATTGTTCCAGAATCATCTGGCAAGAAATCATATCCGAATTGTTCTATATATGAATGTTCTCGAAAAAGTATATCTTCGATCCACAGACATAACCATATTCGAGAAAGTTCTACCGTAAACAAAGGTTAAATTCTGTATTCTAGAGAATTCTTTACTATTCTATCGAGAATTTTATTGACATTTAGGCTTTTCAGATCAGAATATAAACTTATATGTAATTAAAACAACCTAAATTAATAAACTACACTACCTCAAATTCGTAACTATATGTAAACTAAACATTTTAAATAACAAATAACCTCACTTTATATTCGCAACCATCACTTGAATGTCATTTCAGAGTATTTTTGGTTGCCTATGCACATGGCTCACTTAAATATATTTACAATATTATATTTATTAAAAAAAAACTTTTTACACTTAATATATGCTAATTTCTTAAAAATGCCCTCACATAAATAATTTTTATAATATTCCCTAGTATATAACTTATTAAAATAACCAAATACTTTTTATATCTAATATTATCTAGTGTATAACTTATAAATTATTTTTTTAAACACTATTTTCTTTCTCCTATATTCATATCATTTCAATATATA
Organism: Diabrotica undecimpunctata; assembly: GCF_040954645.1. Taxonomy (NCBI): domain Eukaryota; kingdom Metazoa; phylum Arthropoda; class Insecta; order Coleoptera; family Chrysomelidae; genus Diabrotica; species Diabrotica undecimpunctata. Next base: position 523,274 of record NW_027311919.1, on the reverse strand, counting down.
TATATATATATATATATATATATATATATATATATATATATATATATATATTGTATAACACCTGTATGGTGTTTGTATACCTACTATCTGGTCACAAATGACCAATTATCAGTTATTGTCTGACCTAACTTAATAAAGAGCAAATACTTAAATCTAACGGCTTACCTTATGGCTTACTCTTATTATATCTATCAACTAATGCACTACAACTACCATGCAATACTATCTTAGCACTATACTCTGTTTTTACACTAATCTGTTACACATTTTAACTTAACTCAAATGGATTTGTCCTTATGAGTCTTCTCTTTAGTTCAGTGTTGTCAAGAAGCTGGATTGCCTCGACATTCACATGACTATGCAGCCTCTGCTGGTGACTTGCTGCTGTTCTCTTGATTACTTCGGTCACAGTTTTCATACCCAGTCCTGGTGGGGGTTGCTATTACGGATATACCATGGAGCATTAACAATGTTTCTTGGTACTTTGTTCGCAAATCTCTAGATAATATGTAAATTACTAGCTTTGATAGAGCCCCAGAGTTGGCACCCATATACCCATACTGGACTCAGTACATTCTTGTAAATGGATAGTTTATTATGAATGGATAATATTGTTGTGTATAATTTTTTCCAATCAGCCAATACAATTTCTTATATCTAATATAAAGCTTCCCTCTTTCCTTTTTGACGTAGATTTTGTAACGCAGCCGCGCGTCTAGGGTAATACCCAAGTATTTTGCTGATGTTGCATAAGGAACTTGGGTATCGTTTATTCCAACTGGGGAATTTTCTAGGTTTACCTGGTTTGGTAATCATAATGACTTCGGCTACTTTCCAGAGTCTGGGAACATATCTCAATCTAAAAGCAGCATTTCTTAGGTATGTCAGCTGAACTATGGCTTTTCTTGGTATATTTTCTAATAGTTCTCTTGTTATGAGATTATATCCTGGAGCTTCTTTCTTAGGATTTGTATTGTCTTTTATCTCTGTTGATACTTCACTAAATGATGTCAACGTTATTCTTTCTTCGGTTTGGTTCAGTTTTTCCCATCTCAGTTCTCCCACCATCATTGTCGTTGAGTTTGAACGTGCTCTCTAAATTATCTGCAAATCGTTTTGCTTTCTGTTCCTTACTTTTAGCCCAGTTGCCGTTTTTCCAACTTGATGGAAGGAGATTGAATAATTGGTCTATTCATTTGTTTTGTTGCCTTCCATAACGAATAATCTATGTTATGGTCAGCTGTTAAAATACTTACTAAAAAGGATTAATTGTTAAATTTTTGATATTCTGTATCTCCTCAAAAAAAAGGGGATAAACGCAAATGCCTTAATTATAGGGGTATAACTGTTATCAGCTCAGTGGGGAGGTTGTACGGTCGAATAATAAAAGAAAGAATAGAATCAGAATACGAAGACATAAAAGAACAAAATGGATTTCGTGCAGGAAGATCGTACACCGATGGTATATTCGTTCTGAAATGAATCTATCTACCCACCTATTAGTTGTAGATTTAGAGAAGGCATACGATACGGTACCTTTGGAAAAACTGTTTCAAACATTGACGAAAGTAGGTCTCAGTAGAGAGTATGTGGATGCTATTGCCAATATATACAAAAATGCAAGAAGTGTCGTTAAAGAAGGTATATCTGAATCATTTCCAATAACAAAGGGGCTTAAACAAGGATGTTGTCTATCTCCGACCTTATTTAAAATATATATTTAATCATCGCTAAAGCAGTGGAGGAAACAAGTATCCGGAATAGAAATAGACATAGGCGGTGGTAAATGTCTGGCAATTTTATTTTTCGCAGATGATTAGGTAGTCGTAGCGAATGATGAGAAAGACATGGACTACATGTTAAGAAAACTAAAGAAATAATATAAAAAATGGGGCCTCAATATGCATATGTCAAAAACAGAGTATCTTAAAACAGAAGAGGATGAGGAAGAAGTTAGAAATTAGAAACACAAAAATATCTAAAGAGGGCACTACCAAAAGAGACATCGAAAACAGAACGCAGCAGGAAAAAAAAAACGGTAAACATTCTAAACTCTCTATTATTGTCTAAAGATCATTGACAAGAAACGAAATTAACAATCTATCGAACCTTTGTAGAGCCTATTATGACTTATGGGGCAGAATGATTCACGAAAAAAAAAAAATAGAAAAAAATAGAAGTAGTAGAAATGAATTTTCTAAGGAGAGCGTGTGATGTATCCAAAAAAGATCATATCAGGAATGAAGATATTAGAAGGAGGACAAATACTGTTATAACAATGTAGACAGATTTGAAACGAGACAACTAGTGTGGTATGGTCACGTGAAGCGAATGAATGAAGATAGATGGCCAAAGAAAGCTGTAAATTACATAACACAATAAAGAAGAAGAAGGGGAAGGCCTTCAGTTGGGAAGAAAATCTACGGCACATAATGAGAGATAGAGCCATCAAAGAAGACGAATGGATGGACAGAAAACGATGGCTGTCGAAATGCGAGAAGCGGTAGAGGCTATAGGAACCTCGCTTATATATATGTATATCTCCATTTTTAGTTTTTGTGTGGCATTATTTAGACTAGTTTTGTCTCGTGGAGCTCTGTATTGCTACCATTTTTTTTCTAAACTTCCTTTTTTCTACTATGGGTTCTCTGATTTCTTTTGGATAGTTGTTCCCTTTTGTTCTAGAAGTTATTGTGGAAGTACTTTCTCAAGCTACCTGTTGGATATTTTTCATAAAAACTTCTAATTCGTCATCAAGTTGCCTCGTGTTACTCAATGGCACAGCAAGGTCAATTTTGTCTCAAGCTATATTTTGAAGCTCTTCCAGACCCACTTACACTCCGTATCACTCCTTAATTTTTTTTTCAATTACTTCTACCTTTTTTTATTTGATATTTGGATTTTCCTCATTGTGCTGATTTCACATGTATAAATGCTTAAAGTGATTAGTTTATAGGAGAAATAAATACAAAAGCAAGAACTGTATTAAAAAAATTATTATTTTAACATTTTATTACAAATATTAAGAATGAACATTTCACTACCAAAAATTTTTACAATAATTGTTTAAATGACTCGCGATTTATTTTTCAATCTCGTCTATTTACTGCACAGCATCTACAGCGATGCTCCGACTTCTTTAACCTTTTCGCCCGGCGAGTACCTTTTTCAAGTTTGGAAACAAAAAGAAGTCACAAGGGGCCAAATCTAGAGAATATGGTGGATGAGACAACAGTTCGTAGCCCAATTCGATCAATTTCACCAACGCGACGGCGGAAGTATAAGCGAGTCCGTTGTCATGGTGAAGGAGCTCTTTTTCTTCGCTAAATGGGGTCATTTTTTTGCAATCGGGCGTAGAGTTGGCCCAGTAATTCAGCATAGAAGAGCCCTGTGACCGTATTGCCTTTTTAAAGTTATTCGACGCAAATCTGCCCTTGTGAATTCCAAAAAATGGTGGCCATCACCTTTCCGGCCAATAGGATAGTCTTCACCTCTTTCAGAGCACGTTCGCCAGGTGCTGCCACAATTAGAATATATTTGTCCACTGCTGAACGTAGGCCTCCCGTAAAATTTTCCACCTATTTCTCTCTTGAGCTTCTTGCATCCAGTTTGTGGTGATGCGCTTGATATCATTCGTCCATCTAGTTTGGATTACACTTAAATAGCGTCAAACACTGCTCTGAAGTGGTCTCACGATTAAGCTTGTTGTTTGGAGTGAATAAACGCGGAAATCATCGCACCAATGTCTTTCTCATGCCCAAAATTATATGCAAAATATGACATACGAGGTCTTTTGAGATACCTACTATCTCAACTATCTCGCGCAACTTCAGTTGGCGGTCTACCGATACGAGATTTTTGATTTTTGTCACGGTATCCTCCATGGTAGCCGATTTTGGGGCACCTGGGCGTGGCTCATTAAAAACCGAGGTGCAAGAACGTTAAAACTCGTTAAACCAATTTTTGAGGGTTGCCATTGAAAGAGAAGAGTCACCGTATACAGCATCCAAGGGCTCTTTGATTTCGTAACGCGATTTACCTTGGAGAAACAAGAGAATCGAATCATCGACCCATATTACTCTTTTTCCATTTTTCTAAAATCCGCGGACACGCCCTCTTTTACACGCGATCACAACAAAACTACGAGTTCAATTGGGCTGAAATTTTGACATTAGCAGTCTACGGAAATGTGTTACACGGTATCATATTACATATCTACACGATAGTAGATTTCTCTTGAGATAGTTTCGCCATCGAGCGGTGAGGCAAAGTACTTATCGGATGTACTACACCACCTATGTACTACACTTTTGTGTTTACACTATCGGTGGGCTTCTGTGGGTCGAACCCACAGTGAGTTAAGGGTCTGTGTTATCAACCGTTGTCCCTGTGGGTTCCGTTGTTCTCATTGTTGGTTCCATCAGGAGTTCCATAGATTGACTGGTCTGGATCGCCATATAATGGCTGTATAAAGATATTTAAAAGGCATAGCAGGGTCTCCATATAATGCAAGAATAAAGGTATGTCAGGATAACTTGGTAAACGTATCCTGCATCTCATCTTACCGCCATTGTATAAATCAGTTGATGTCACTTCTCTAATGTAACTACATAATTATTGCCTTGGATAATGGATAACAACCACATATTAATCGATGTATCTATATACTCGTATATTAATAACTACATATAGTATCGATGACATTACTTAATATATTCATGACAGCTTACGAATAATTATATTTTGAATAAATGAAGTATTATGATTGACTTAATGACTGAACTGAACGACTGAACTCTAACTCTGTTCTTAATTCATTGTTTTTTGTTTTTATATTCGTCCTTGCATTACGACGTGATCAAACAATATTGTGTATCTGTAAGAAAGGCCACCACGCTTGGATTACTTGTAACTATGCTATGAGGTGTTTGCTGAAGTTTTGTGTTTACTAGACTTAACTTAGTTAGGGTGTCCTCGATTTTAAATTAAAAACAATTTCAATACACAATACAATACACAATACACTATGAGAAATGTACAAATATATGACTAACATTATTTAAGAATTTTATTATACTACGAATAATATCATACCGGCATTTAGAAAAACAGTTATTCTCAATAAAAAGTACTGAATGACTTAAAACCTAGAATATAATCACCAGCTATTAGATTTTTTTAGTCATATACGCGGTTTGTTAAAAAATATTAACCATTTAATATTTACTGATTGTATTTTGTGATTGTAGGTTTTACGACATGCAGAATTTTTAAAAAGAATTTTTTGAAAAGAAACTTTTGTTCATAAAACTAAAAATAAAAAAATGTCCCATATGGTTCCGACTTAATTGGACACACAGTGTATAACTAGAAAACTATGGTGATAATTATTTTTCCATTTTCAATTAATTTGTGACACAACAATATATTGTTTTTTTTTAATTTGCTACATTTAATGTTTTCTCCAAAACAAAATTCGCTCTCCAACACTGCAGTAATAAAATTGATCGAGTGTAAAAGTGACAATGAAAAATACATCAACTATATATGTGCTTATCAGTGCATCAATATAATGGTAATATTTGATAATTTTTTAATACGTAATACCACAAAGCTGCAATGTATCAACCTAAAGGTTTCAAACAAACTTTGATATATTGTTCTCTTTTGGGAGTAACAACATTATATCCTAAAAGCAAGTGGATTAAGTGCTATGCTATAACTTTGTTAGTTTCATTAATAGTGGCTTACGTATACTCTTTATATTGGAAACTGTTTTTGAAATTTTTTGCACGAACACATTTTGTAATTAAACTGTGTCAGCAAACATCTGATTTGTTTCTTATGCTCGCTGTTTTCTTTACAATAATCAATACAATTATTTTAAAACCAAAGAGGTTCATTCACATTCTTAAGATATTAAAAAATGTGGATATATCAACAAGGGAAACTCAGAATAGAAACACCCTTGTTACTTTTCTGATGTTTGCTCAAATCGAAACTATTCTAATATTGACTGCTGATAATTATTCTTGGTTATTAGGTGAAACAATAGGAACTTACAGACTTTTTTATACAAGAAATATACAGTATTTCCAAATAACAACAGCAATGTTCATCTGGATATGGCTAGCTAAACAGATAATTAATAAATTCAATGGCTTGAATAAACTATTAACTCAAAACAATACCAACACTAAAACCATAGAACCATTTACGAATTTTGAACGCCAAAGAGATATTCAACGAATAAATAAGTATTATTGTAGTTTATGTGATTCTGTGGACTTACTTAATGATTTATTTGGCATTCCATTATTATTTTTTGTGCTTTTTATTATTACTATCTGTCTTACATGTATGATCTTTATGGTGTCGCTCATACTTTCGCAAGGGAAGATATTTGTTGATAAGGGGAGTAAGGAGATCAATTTAATATTGGTTTGTTTGATTTGGTTGTGTGACAATTTTGTAAGTATATATATTTTTCATACATTTTCTATTCATCGTACAATTATAATTATGTGTAATAATATTTGTATATAATTTAAATTTGTATTTAATAAATTTGAGGTACATTCACAGCTGATTGAATAAAAAATAGCAAAACCACATGATCTACATAATTGTTAACAACGCTATTGTTAGTTATGATTTTGATTTTAGGTTGGCTTTAACTTTACATTTCAACTGGAGAATCTTATCGTTCTTTGATGTTTTCAACTCGAATTCATGAAAGTACGATTAGATTGATAGTACCAGAAGCATGTAAAGTAATTTACCAAAGACTAAAAGACGAATACATGAAGATGCCTCATACTGTAAGTGAGTGGCAAAAGGTGGCAAGTGACTTTGAAAATTTGTGGTAATTTCCAATGTGTCTTGTAGTTCAGTTCAGTTCAGTACAGTACTGCTGGGAGTATCAAATGCTGAATATAACTTCCTATATATTAATGTAGGAGCGAATGGGAGAATGAGTGATGGTGGTGTATTCAGGGAATCCACACTAAAAAAGCCATGAATAGAAATATACTTAATTTTCCTCCAGAAAAAAATTTACCCCTGAGCAACATTGTGGTGCTCCATGTATTTGTTTTCGATAATGCATTTCCCTTCATCAGAACACATGATGAAACCTTATCCCGCAAGAAATTTATCAACTGATAAAAGAATTTTTAATTATCGTTTGTCTCGAGCATGGAGAGTTATTGAAAATGCATTTGGCATAATGGTTTAGAGTGCTTTTATCAACAATACATTTGAGCAAAGATAAGGTTGAAACAATCCCTCTTGCCTGTTGTGTCCTACACAATTTTTTAATTTAAAAAAAAATCAACATATACGGAAACTGAGACAATAGATGCACACTTAATAAATCTATCTCAACCACAAGGTCCTAATAGGCCTGCAGAAATTGCTTTATCTGTCAGAGATAAATTTAAAAACCATTTTATGAATGAAGGTTCTGCACTTTCGCAAAATAAATGTCTTATATAATTAAAATAGTATTGTACAGATTCATATTTAATAAAACACAATTGTTATTATTTTTTAACAACTAGATGTATAAATTATCTACTAATTTTTTATTCTAACTCTTCAAGTTGGGCTTCATACAAAATATTGTTAATTTTTTGTTTCACTTGTAACAATCTTTTTTATTTTTTTTTTGAAAATCTCTCTGTCACATATTTTCCATAAATGGAGTTTTCATCCTCATTTGATGTACTACTTATAGCACGTGCAAGGCTGTCTAAAGAATCTGACGCTTTATCTGTTAATGTTAATGGTGGTTCCACCTTCTTCTTTTTTTTTTATTTGGTGTCTCATACACTTCATCTGGAATTTCTTGAAGCTCATTTGAAAGAGGTGATAAAATGCCATCATCACCTACTTCATACACCATATCTAAATCGTTACTTGACGTATTAGCTGTTTCATTGATATCGAATGATGAGACTGCCTTTCTAATGGTAAGGAATTCATTTAAAAATTAAGGCTTTTTGTTGTACCATAGTTGTGGGACATATGTCTGCAAAAATATAATTGTGATTAATAAACATATTACTTACAAATTCTGTATTTTACCTCATTTACTCCAGCACCACTTTTTTGCGATACTAAAACTTTTCTTCTCTCTGCACTATACGTATTTCGGATTCCGTTCCACTTCCTTTGTATATCAAAAATTGACTTTTGAATAATTTAGCTTAACTAATTTAAAGCCACATTTCTTTTCTGTTTATTATGATAATCTTTATGTTTAACATTAAACAAACATGGATTTGATTCATACCCTTCTACCAACTGAATTATATTCTCCTTTGACCAAGACATTTTCATTAATTATGTATTTTAATGTAAATACAAAACACAACTTTTGGATCAAAACAAAAACAAGTTAACCTTAAGAAAACCAACGTGACATTATAACCAAATAATATAGACGCATGTGCGTCAATATTCATTGATATAACCAAAATAACCTAACTGCGCATGCGTGTGTACTAATAATTGGTATGAAATAGGGCATGTTCTAATTTTTATATCATTTTGTGTTATCCATTTTCTATTTTACATTGTGCCAAAACTTAGTATACCATTTTTTCATATCATTTTATAGTATAGTCTAAAACAGACTTTATACCATGAATTGTTCCAATTTGGTGAAAATCACGTTTTATTGCCATTATGCCACCAAATATTTTATGGTGATCTAAAAGTGGACTTTTACCTGGACAAAGTGCTAAAAATTGATCGTCAGAATATGTAAGAATTTCGGCAGTTTTTATTTTTTTGTACATACAAATGAGTTTTAATCGTGGTTACTACAAATGCTGCAAAATACTTGGTAGGTAATCAGTGTTCAGGATGTTATGATGTATTTGATACTTAGAAATAACTACATATTGCTCCACTTCAATGATGTTAACTTTGTTAATATTTTGGTTAATTTCAATGGCGTCGCGGTCGTTATTAGCCTCTTTTCCACACTAAGTGGACATTAAAACAGCATTTGCTATATATAAACACAAACACGTTTGCACAGAGAAAGGTCCGTTCTCTTTAATATATCTATTTACTTCTGCTGTAATAACTTCGTCACATTCCATGGACGTAAAAGCTGCATGAGATAGATACTGCAGATGAAGATCTACCTTGTTCATTGCCTTCTGTAGTAGAATGTACTTCATCCTGTATCAAAGTTAAACTCACCTTGGTAGTTTGATGTGATAATACATTTTACTTCATATCGTTGGTCGCAGTTCCTGGTAAAATATTGTCTTCAGTTGTAAAAAGTACATCGTCGGTGCTTAAAACCTCATTTTCTTCTGCAGGAATCTATTCGGACGATAACGTAATAATATAGTAGAGTCCAGTTCTTCAAGGAATGGATTTCTATTGTACGAATTATTTTCTTAATTTTGAGAACTTAAATTTGAGAGATTTTATATCCTGATGGAATGGATTTTTAATATATAAATCGTTTAGAAATGTAATGGATTAGTAGAATGTCCTAAATGCATTGCAGCTTCAGGTACTCACTCAGTAGATTGCGGTTTAGAGGTGGCTCGGTGATAATTTCTTCATCTGAAGATAATAAATCCAATAGAATGTTGTAAATCTTAAGTACCCGTTAAAAATCGTTCTCATCAACCAAATTGTTAATTACTTTATCTGGTATACTATATATACTGGTAATGATATGAAATGTATCCCAGTTTTTACGGCACCAAGTACAACCTTATATGGAGTTTTTTTGGATAACCCAAAGAACAGATCGATTTTTTGGCAGTGAAAATAAAAAATACATAAGTACTTAAATACGAGTATTAATTTTTTATTTTAAGTAATTTTAGATTAATGGAATTTAACGTTTAACCAGTTTTGTAAAATTTAAAATGATATTTTCTTTCCATGGCTTAAAAATATTAATAATAAGAGAAAAGTGACAAACGATTTTGGCTTGTTAGACAAATGATTTCCAAAACTTCTATAAAACTGGTTCGGTTTCAGCTTTATAGAAAAGAGGCGGGTTAATTATGTGACGCTAATGTAAGAAACTGAAGATTTTAGCATTATAGACTAAAAATTGTCTATAAAGTTAGATTTTTCAGCTTTATAGAAAAGAGGGCGAAGACATTGAATTTCATTAGTCTAAGAAGCACCACTTAGCTAAGTAGCCTATTTTTGAGCTTAAAAGCTGATTCTCCAAGAAACTACGACATATACAGTGAGGTCCTAAAGTAACGGATAAATTCATTTTATACAATACTATAAATACGAATGGAAAATCCTGACACAGGGTCAATATCTATATTTTTGAAAATACACTTTTCCAATGACATGATTAAAATGTATCTTGAACTCCCCGGAGGTAGTAGTTACCCCTAAAAAACTTTTAAATTGAAGCATGTTCATAATTTCTTTAAATTATTCCCTTTAGTAAATTATTTTTACGCCGCCCATGCCTGCATATCTTCCTCAAATAACCGACACTACCGAGCGATTCGTTACGCCTTTTTTTTAACAAAGAAATAACTTCGCCAAATGCTCCTTCTTCTTTTTATCTTGTTTTGGTACATAAAAATCTTTCCTAATAACAAAGGAAAAAGGACTTATTGTGAAATCTCCGAGCTACCTTCTCAGAAAAACAGAAGAGTTGTTTTTCGTAGAAAGTTTACTTTCCATTGGTAAAAGCTATGAAAATGAACCCCAGTAGCCCGGCTATTTAATGTCAATTTCGCGTGGCATCCTTCAGCCAATATCCCCTCCCTATTTTCAACCTTCGCTTGTCTAAGCCCTTCTAAGTTCACAATCCGATGTTCATTTCCAAGTTGGTTTCTGTGGCAAGCGGTCTTATCTTCGACAATCGGCGGTAAGTGGATTTTCAATTTACCCTTATTTATTTTTACACAGTGTGTCTTATATTAATTATTTTCTCTTTTGTCAAACAGACGTCTTTCAATTGAAGTCACTTCTGTTTGCCGTTCAGATTCTACGCCGTTCAGATTCTACGCCGTTCAGATTCTACACCGTTCAGATTTTACACCGATTCATATTCTACACCGTTCATATTCTACACCGTTCATAGTTTACACCGTTCATACGTGTACACTATTCAAATATTCACCGCTACGTTCGTTCACCTCGATCATCAGTCATCTTCATTTTATCTCAACTACCTGTACTACTCCGGTCTAGCTGCCTCTTTTCGTCGGCCTAAGACAATCTAAGGGATTACGTTAGGAAGACCGCAATTTATTGTGGGCGTGTCATCCCAACTACCTGTTGTACGGACCGAAGTCAAGTGCCTTATTGAGGGCGTAATACCATTATCTGAATACACCTGTTTCGTGAGTATAAGTTTTATTGACTAAACTGTGATAACAAAATCTTTAGGAGTTGATTTATGACTCCAGTTCAGTGTACCTTCTTATTTATGGAGGTTTAGTTTGACCGAGTATAAAAATACAGGATAATATATACGTATAAATAACGTACAATTTATTTTATATGTAGATTATATTTCTGATAAATTCTATTCTTAGATTTGAAGTGATCACGATCAAAAACCTAGTAACTTCATGTTTAGGTATCCTCAAGGCATAAAATTCACTTGCTTGCCAAATATTGACGTAGATATAATAATTATAATGTTCCTTGCCTTTTTCTAATTCTTGAAGATACTAAATTATTTATAACTATTTTTCAAAGAGATATTTTTTGTTTGTAATTAATAATCAGTTACGCAATAATCATGCCATTTAACTGTTCAATAAAATTTGGTATAGTAGATTTACTTTAACAAATATACCTAAATATAATTTTGTTAAAGAACTATTTGCTTTTTATTTCTTTTATATTTTTTTATATAATTTGAATTTATATTTTTGTGTTTCTCTTCCAGGCATTTTTTATTGAATTATATTATTATTTGTTTGATCGTATATTTTGAGTATATGTGTCGAAATATTAGGAGTGTACCGCATAATTCCGATACCTTTTCTCTCACGGTTTACTTTATTCTCGCGTGAGTTCTCTAGATGTACCTTACCTTTCTCGTCATCCTTTTCTATGTGCCTTAAGGTTTCCCTGTTCCTCTAAAAATAGGGTGGTGCCCAAATAACTTTTCTTCTCTTATCTCTTATCTTCTCTTCTAACTTCTTGTCTTTGTGTTGTAAGTACTTCTTTAATTGATCCTGATATTTGAGCTGTAACAAGAACCCCGACCAAGATACCTCTACCAGACTGAAGCCCGAGCCTAGTACCGTTCTTTGTGTAACCTCCAATCAATCATCTAGAGGGTACAAAATGAAAAGGGGTAGCATGTGATACAGCGCTTATAAGGGTTTTCAATGCTCTATTTAGCAATGTAAAATTTTTTTTTGTGTGGTCAAGAAAAAAGTTATTTTATTTCATTCCATTAAAAAGCCAACGAGTCGAATATCTTATGTTTGACTGGTCTATTGGTAGTTTTGTTGTCAAAAAAGTTATATCGAATCTTTTTATGACATTTACATATCAAAAAAAGATTAGAAGTATTTAAATTTAATATTTTAACTGAATCCAAGAGAATTGAAATATATATATTAATTGGAGGCAATGATAAAACAAGAACGCATTTTGAGATTTGCAGATTATTTAATGAAAAGTATCCTGACTGTCAAGTTTCCTAGTTTACGGTGAGTAGAATAGAGAAAAAATTCCGAGAATGTGGAACTGTCAAAGATCTTCCCAAACTTGTTAGATCAAAATTGAATGATTAAAAGATGAATGATAATGATATAAGTAAAACTTCTGTATTGAGAATTTTGAAAAGCAATAAATGCCATCCATATAAAATTTAACTACTTCAGGAACTAAATGAAGATGATCCAGATAGTAGATTACAATTTTGTAAAGTAATTACGAATAGATGCCAATGGAATACGATGTTTCCCACAAATATTCTTTTCTCAGATGAGGCAACATTTACCGTATATGGAACAGTCAACAAAAAAATTGTCAATATTGGAGTACGCAAAATCTGCACTGGATGAGGGAAGGATACATTTAGTATTCTAAAAAAGTGAACATTTAAGCTGGCATATTAACAGAATAGTTAGACCATACTTCTTTGAGGGTACAGTAACTGGTCCGAGTTAATTGAACTTTCTACAAAATTTTTTAGCACCTGATTTGCGACAACTCTTCCCAGATACTGTTAACCTAGCAGACATTAATAAAACATATGGTTTCAACAAGATTACCATATAACGCAGCAGTAGTATGAACATTTCTTGATCAAACATTTTCGCATCCATGGATCGGTAGACGTGGCGAAAATGAATGGCCATCCCGGGTTTGCGATCTTACTCCACTGGATTATTTCTTGTGAGACTATTTAAAAACAAAAATCTTCATGAAGAAACCAACCAATATTGATGATCTAAAGCATTGCAAGAAATTAATGAAATCACTGAGAGATGCTGCAGATTGTTATCGAAGGTTTTCAACACTATCTAATTTTCTGTTAAGAGATAAACGGTGATCATTTTGAGCCTATGATTTAGATTCAATTATTGTAATTATTATTAATTAACTTAAATTAATTCTATGGCACTATTAAATAAACAAAAAGATCCGATGTTACTTTTCTGACAACAAAACAACTAATAGACAAGCTAATACTTTTCTGACAACTAATAGACAACTAATAGACAAATAATAGACAAGACTTTGAAAAGGCATTTGATCGCGTAAACCATAATAAAATGTTAAATTCCTTGCAGAGCATCAACTTGGATAGCAAAGATCTCCGACTAATTAAGAACTTATATTGGAGGCAGAGTGCCAAGATTAGGATCGACGATCATACATCTAGAAATATTAGTATAAATAAAGGAGTAAGGCAAGGATGCATACTGTCCCCTATGCTGTTCAATCTTTACTCGGAACTACTATTCAAGCAAGCCTTGGAAAACCTTTCCACAGGAATAAAAATTAATGGAGAACCAATATCTAGCATAAGATATGCAGATGACACTGTCCTACTGGCTGATACAGACACAAACTTACAGAGGGTTATAGACCACCTTAAGGATGCTTGTCGAGAGTTTGGAATGAAGATCAACGAAAAAAAAACAAAAGTAATGGTGATCCAAAGAAAACAGAATATCCCCTTACCTATAAAAATAAATGGGAATATTTTAGAACAGGTAAACCAATACAAATACCTTGGCTGTTGGATTAATTGCAAGCTGGACCCAGAACAAGAAATTAAAGCGAGAATTGCTCAAGCTAGGGATAGTTTCTTTAAGATGCGCGTTCTATTCTGCGATACACATATAAATATTAAATTGAGATTAAAACTTGTAAAATGTTTTATCTGGTCTGTTCTTCTCTACGGAGTCGAAACATGGACTTTAAAAATAAAGAGCCTGAATAGAATCGAAGCATTTGAAATGTGGGTGTACCGTAGAATTTTAAAAATTCCTTGGACAGCACGAAAAACAAATGAAGAAGTACTAGCGAGACTCAATTTAGAAAAAGAACTATTGAGAACAGTCAAAAGAAGAAAAACCAGTTATTTAGGGCATTTGTTGCGCAACGAGAAATACTACATCCCTCAGTTGATAATAAAAGGCAAAATAGAAGGAAAGCGAGGAATTGGAAGAAAAAAATTGTCCTGGTTACGTAATATCAGAAACTGGACAGGACTTGGATTTGAGGAACTCTTAAGAACAGCTGAAGATAGACAAACGTTTGCCACCATAACCGCTAACCTCCATTGATGGAGACGGCACTTGAAGAAGAAGAAGAATAGACAAGCCAATCGTGAAAGATATTTGACTCGATGGCTTTTTGATGGAATAAAATAAAATAAATTTTTCCTTCACTATCCCTGTACAAAAAAGAAAAATATTTACATTGCTGAATAGAGCATTAAAAACCCTTTTAAATGCCGTATCACACTCTACCCCTTTTCATTTAAATTTTTTTCAGGGGTAACTAGTACCCCTAGGGAGTTCAAGATACATTTGAATAATCTCATTGGGGAAAGTGTATTTTCATATAAAATAAAACTTGAGCTGTTTCAGGATTTTTCATTGGTATCTATAATATATATATATATATATATATATATATATATATATATATATATAATATAAAAATTAATCGCAAAATGTGTTGGTAAGCGCATAACTCAACAACACATGGACCAATCTTAACAATTCTTTTTTTAAAATGTTCCTTGAAGTCTAAGGATGGTCTTTATGGCGAGAAAAATTCGAATAATTACCGGGAAAACCCTAAAACAGCCCTTTCCTTTTTCCCATACAAATATTTTCTAACTAAATGTAGAGTCAATTTGAACTTTATTGCTCTTCAATAAAGTTTATATTAAATTACAATCACACACTGTTGTCTAAATAATGTAGGTGTGTTCCCAACGTCGAAGAGTCGTTTGTGAGGCATTGAAATACAAAAATGAAGTCAATGGATTGTGTTGCGCAAATGGGAAAGTGAAATTGATACCATTGGATCCACCACCAAAGCCATTGTACTCATTGGTTTCAGGAATAGGACCACATTCCGTACACTTTTTGTCAAATATCCAACAATATAAAAAATGCTTTCAAATGACGACGTTGGGGGCGTCCATCCAATAGTTGCACCGATAAAAACTATATGATCTCAACACTTTGAAAGAATTAATTAAAAAAAATCTGCCACTATTGAATGAACAACAGAAGTATGTATTTAATACACTTAGGCAAGTAACAAATGATAAAACAGGAGGGATTTACTTCTTAGATGCACCTGGTGGCACAGGAAAAACTTTTTTGATTTCATTGATATTAGCAACAATTGCACTTGCACTCGCTTCATCGGAAATTGCAGCAACTTTGCTTGAAGGTGGTCAAACAGCCTATTCAGCACTAAAATTGCCATTAAACATGCTAAGCAATGAAACTCCAACCTGCAATATTTCGAAGAACTCTGCAATGGCAAAGGTTTTGCAGCAATGTGAATTGATTATTTGGGATGAATGCACGATGGCACATAAAAAAAACTTTGGAGGCTTTAGATAGAACCTTCCAAGATCTACAGAGCCATCATAACCCATTTGGTGGTGCAATGATTTTATTAGCAGGAGATTTTCGTAAAATAGTGCCGGTGATTCCACGATCAACGCCAGCTGATGAACTTAATGCATGTTTAAAGTCCTCCAATTTGTGGAAACATGTTAAAGTATTACAATTAAGCAAGAATATGCGTGTCGAGTTGCAAAATGACCATTCTGGAGACATATTCTCTGAACAACTCATTGACATTGGTAATGGCAAATTTCCTATAGACACCTTGACTGGTTGTATTAACTTTCCTCAAAGTTTTTGTCAGTTAACTCGATCAAAAGATGAACTTATTCAAGAGGTGTTACCAGATGTAGCTCAAAATTACAGAAACCATGATTGGGTTAGCGAACGGGCTATATTGGCTGCCAAAAACATATACAGATTGAACGAATTTAAAACGGAACATACAATTTAATATATGTCTGTTTGAACTGCATTTGAAATAGTGGACCAATATAAAACTTGGACAAAAATAAATCCATACCCGGTGATAGACATTGTATAAAATATCGTTCAACTATCTGTCTCCTTTAAAGGAAAGAGGAGCTTGCCTAATAGTCGGAGAGATAGAGCCGAAATTTTGAACTGATCAGTAATATGACATTTCTCTATTGGAATATATTCATTGTAACTGGGTTAAGACTTTGCCTTACAGGCGGACGCCCCTCGTGGTACAGGGGGTGGCTACACAGGGATGAAGTTGTAATTTTTTTCGGAAAAATTAACGATCGATAAAATGGCTGAAAATTTGCCCAGAGTAAGATCTTGGTATAACTAGACGAAATCCCAAAGGGCGGACGCGAGAGTGGATACATAAGGGGTGGCGGACAGGGATGAAATTGCAATTTTTTGGGGAAAAATTAACGATAATTAATATGTCTGCCATTTTCATGGCTCATTATTTAGCCCCTAAAAACTCTAAATCCAAAAGGGCGGTCAGCTGAGTTGGTACAGAGAGCCATAAAACGGGGTCAAATGTACCACTTGCCTGCGCATTTTAGGTCTCGGTAACAATTTTCAAACTGATTTTATTATATTTTTATACCGATTGATTTGAAAATTTGTATGCTCACTTCTGTTACTATTCTGAAAAGCGTCAAGTAGAGCTTTCCTCAAAATTTTTCAAAAAAATTTCCGTAAATGAAAATTTTCGTAATTTTTTGAGGTAAAATCTAATTTGTAGAATCCTTTCGATTTTCTGTCAGTTATACCATGAATTTTTCCAAAAATTTTCAAACGATTTTTCCGATAAGAAAAAAAAATTTAGAAAAACTTTAAAAATTTCGTCATTTTTCTCACTCTCACTGATGTCATCACATTCATCATCTTCGTCACTTTCACTTTCAATAATATCACATTCATTATCTGCTTCATTTTCAATCACTACTTCTCGAATTGATTCTGGCATCTGAGGTCCACTAAACCATTTGAATTTATATGTTTCATCTTCAAACTCCCAACCATGTTCTTCAACAATCAATTCTGTTGGTACTTTTTTATGAGCATTTGTCCAAATATTTGAAATATAATGGGCTCGCAGTAGATGTTGGTGTAATTCATCTTGACATGGTGGTAAGCTTGAAGTATCGAAATTTTTTAGTTTTTTTTTAAAAGGCTCGTTCCTATCATGCATCTTATACTGCCGGTTAAATAGTGAAAATCTGACATCGTTTACTTTTCTTTTTGGAATTGTTCTCGTCAGTCCTGTTCCATATAAGTGACATATATGAAAGTTTCTAATGTTTCAAAAACTTCATTACAATTGAAGTCAGTTTCACCAAGTTGGATAAAAGCATCCTGATACTTATTACATTTAGCGCATGCGTCTAGAATTACTGATCTAAATGGAACACGCATCATTATTATTTTAATATTTTAAAATAATAATGATGCAAAATTATTGTCCAAACAGAATTTGTAAAATTATAATTAACTAATGAAAAAAAAAATTCAATCAATTTGAAAGTTAAAAAAAATATTGAAAATATCTAAGTACAAAGTAAATTTCAAAACTTAAAAAATTGATAATTCCACTATTAAATTGATTTTTATTAATAATTATTTGTAAAATGTTAAAGGAATTCTACAAATTGAATTTTACCTATTGATAAACAGAAATAATATATTTGATTATTAATGTAATAATAAATCAAATTTTTCTTATATCTGAACAACCATTATTTATGCAATATAAATTTAAAAACCTTTTTATTGTAATAAAAAATAAGTAAAATTACTATTTGTTATACCAAAAATATTTAATAGTTAACATTATAAAATTACTTTAATTTAATAAAATATCAAATATCAAACATTTATTCAATTAAAAATGTAATTCGTAAAATATTTATATTTAAGAAAAAAATGTGATTTGTAAAGTAAATATGACTTTAGTTTGAAAAAAAAACATTATCATAATATCATTTTAAAACTACAAAATATTCTATAAAAGATTCGGACGATGACGTAGAGTTTTATCAAATGTTTTAGAAAAGTTTTTCTAATTTTTTTTTCTTATCGTACAAATCGTTTGAAAATTTTTGGAAAAAAATCATGGTATAACTTACAGAAAATCGAAAGGATTCTATAAATTAGATTTTACCTCAAAAAATTACGAAAATTTTCATTCACGGAAATTTTTTTGGAAAATTTTGAGGAAAACTCTACTTGACGCTTCTCAGAATAGTAACAGAAGTGAGCATACAAATTTTCAAATCAATCGGTTTAAAAATATCATAATAAACTCAGTTTGAAAATTGTTACCGAGACCTAAAATGCGCAGGCAAGTGGTACATTTGACCCCGTTTTATGGCTCTCTGTACCAACTCAGCTGACCGCCCTTTTGGATTTAGAGTTTTTAGGGGCTAAATAATGAGCCATGAAAATGGCGGACATACTACTTATCGTTAATTTTTTCCCAAAAAATTGCAATTTCACCCCTGTCCGCCACCCCTTATGTATCCACTCTCGCGTCCGCCGTTTGGGATTTCGTCTGGTTATACCAAGATCTTACTCTGTGCAAATTTTCAGCCATATTATCTATCGTTAATTTTTCTGAAAAAAATTACAACTTCATCCCTGTATAGCCACCCCCTGTACCACGAGGGGCGTCCGCCTGTAAGGCAAAGTCTTAACCCAGTTACAATGAATATATTCCAATAGAGAAATATTATAAATATATATTACTGATCAGTTCAAAATTTCGGCTCTATCTCTTGGACTATAAGGAAGCGATAAGTGGTTTGACAGCATAATAACTGCTTGTGTAGTCTAGTTTCCACAGTGAACTCGATGGATTCTAGGCAACCTATTTGGGTGGAGTTTTGACTTGTTCTTGAATGAATTCAGAATCCAGCAGCCCGCTGAAGTATTGGATTTTTATAATATAATTATTTGACAACCTTTTGTTGGCCAACCACCTAGAGCGGAATTGAGCCGAAATACATTGATTTCGTATGTTCCGTTTTAAATTCGTTCAATCTGTATGTAAATGAATTAAATTTCAAAATTCAAGAAGAAATTACAGGCGAATCGGGGATATATAAATCAGTTGATTCGGCTACTAACTAAGATGATGTCGTCAACTATCCGCCTGAATTTTTAAACTCGCTGGATTTACCAGGATTGCCACCTCACAATCTTCAATTAAAGATTGGATCGGTGTTGGAAAACCATCAGATTTGTTTGTATATTCACCAGGTAATCAAAACATTGTATATCATAAAGCACTACAATAAAAATAAAACAAATTTGTGTCAATAATTATAATTCACTTGATTTACAATAAAGCGATTACTGAAAATACTTATATACGTTTTATTTCATTATTCTTTATTACATCGGTTATTAACCGGATGTTAATAATAATAATAATAAATAATTAATTATCTCTATGTTTTGTCATTGAATTACCCACTTTATAAATACTTGTCACCTTTAGGTTCCCACTATTTCTTTAGATTATTTTTCAATCAGATTTGAACCTTAAGTTCCCCTCTTAGTTTGAAGCCCTCTGGCAGACATCCCAGTCGGGGTTTTTAGTGGGTCCAAAAGGGTGGCCAAAGTTTGTGGAAGCGAAGATACTTAGGTCACCCGAGTTGATCCTCACACACCACCCTATCATCATGGTGACGGTTCTCTTCAGAAGAATTAAAGAAATAAACTGCCACATTCCAAATCTATTTGACAGAACGAAGTCTGTCGGGTCCGCTAGTATTATATAAAATTAATTTATCCGTTATTTTAGGACCTCACTGTATACCTGAAAAGCTATAGTGGTAGCAATCTACTTTCCAATTTTTACCACGGCAGATAAATAAAATATGTAGATTGTTTCTCTTTTAAATTTTTAACATTTATTGTTGACTCTAAAACAAAATTCGCCCTCCAACACTGCAGTGATAAAATTGATCGAGTGTAAAAGTGACAATGAAAAGTAGTCGAGAGTGCATGATCCTATCAGTCCAGCAATGTAATCATAATATTTTATAATTCTGTTATACATACTACCACCGAGTTACGATGTATCAACCAAAGGGTTTCAAAGAAACTTTGATTTATTGTTCTCTTTTAGGAGTGACAACTTCATATCCTAAAAGCAAATGGATTAAGTGCTATGCTATAACTCTATTAGTTTTATTAATAATTGCTTACGTATACTCTTCATATGGGAAACTGTTCTTAAAAATTTTTGAAAGAACACATTTTATAATTAAATTGTGTGATCAAATTTCTTGTTTGTTTCTTATGCTCGCTGTTTTCTTTACAATAATCAATACAATTATTTTAAAACCAACCAAGTTCATTCAAATTCTTAAGATATTAACGAATGCGGATAAATTCGCGAAGAAAACTCAGAAGTGGAACACCCTTGTTACTTTTCTTATGATTGTTCAAGTCGAAGCTATTTTAGTATTGACTGTTGATAATTATTCTTGGATATTAATTGACACTATAGAAACTTACGGATTCTTTTATATAAGAAATATACAGTATTTACAAGTAACAACAGCAATGTTAGTCTGGATATGGCTATCTAAACAGATAATTAATAAATTCAGTGGCTTGAATAAACTATTATCCCAAAAAAATACCAACATCAAAACCATAGAATCATTTAAAAATTTTAAACGCCAAAGAGATATAAAACGAATAAATAGATAGGGGAGACCGGGGAGAGTTCGGACACAGGGAGACATCGGACACATTTGAATTTCGCACATTTTTGAAGATGCACTGTTGTCATTTGGTAAACACAACCTTATTTGTACATAATTATAGGTTATGTATTGACAGCTGTGATTTCGGTCGTAGTCACAGAGTTATCTATTGTGAAGTGTTTTGTCGAGTTTTGTTCTAAAAATATCGGTGCAATCCAGAAGATATATTTTAAAATACATAGACTTACCACGTATAAAACTTTGGTGCTGTAATCTACTATACTTATTTCATTAATTTGCGTTTATGTTGTTGCAATATTTAGGTAAGTTTTTTTATAAACCCATTGTATTACCAATGTTTGCATTAGGGGAGAGTTCGGACACAGTGTCCGAACTCTCCCCTGTGTGTCCGAAGTCTCCCCTGATCTGTAGTTATTCTATTTTTCTCTTACAGCTCATAATGCCCCGTACATATACAAGGGTAACAGAACGACAATTTTCTGCAGACACTATGAAAAATGCCACATCAGAGGTGCTTGACGGCAAATTGAGCATTCGGAATAGCGCCAAAACCTACGGCGTTCCTAAATCTAGTCTTCTAGATTACATAAAGAAAGCTAGAGCTGTGGGTATAGACAACGTAACATTCTCTCCAAATTTCAAGCAATCTCAAGTGTTTACCGATATAATGGAAAAAATGCTTGAAAAATATTTATTAGATTGTTCTTCCATGTTTCATGGACTAACGCCTAAAGCTGCAAGACGTTTAGCTTTTGAATTTGCCAAGAAAAACCATGTTAAAATGCCTACTACATGGAGCGAAAATGAAGAAGCTGGAACAGACTGGTTTTCAGGTTTCATGAAACGTCATCCTGTACTATCTATTAGAACACCTGAAGCCACTAGTCTCGCTAGAATGACGAGTTTTAACAAAGTTACTGTTGAGACGTTTCAAAATAAATTAGAAGAAGTTTTACGTCGTCATTCTTTTGGATCTTCAGCGATTTTCAATTTAGATGAAGTGAGTCAATTAACAATTTTGTTTAGTTATTTTGATAATTAATATCACTTATTTTTTAGACTGGGGTTACTACAGTTCAGCGTGTACCTAAAATAATTGGAAGAAAAGGTCAACATCAAATAGGGCAGGTGACCTCACGTGAACGTGGAGAATTAGTTACACAAGTGGGCATAATTTCTGCTGATGGAAAAGCATTGCCTCCTATATGGGTATTCCCACGGCAACGTTTTGATGAAAACCGCATGATGAAAGGGGTTCCTCAAGTTGCTTTAGGATTAGTATCTCCTTCAGGATGGATGACAAGTGATAATTTTTTGAAAGTACTTAAACATGTTGTCAAAAATACACTCTGCTCTGATACTAATAAAATTTTACTAATCATGGATAACCACGAGTCCCATCTCTCAGTGGAGGGACTTGATTACTGCAAAGAAAATGGAATTACTGTTTTGACACTACCACCTCATACTTCTAATAAGTTACAACCTTTGGACCGAACAGTGTTTGGTCCTTTCAAAAAGTTTTTTAATGATGGTGCTAATTCCTGGATGTTGTCTAATCCTGGTCAGACACTTTCTATATATGACTTGCCTGCTATTTGTTCTTCTGCTTGGGACAGAGCTGCCAATCCAGTTAATATTAAAAGTGGTTTCAAGTGTACAGGTATTTGGCCTTTTGACAGGAATATATTCGGAGAAGAAGAGTTCTTATCTTCTTACGTGACAGATAGACCAATGCCTACTACAGAACCGGAACTCGGAAAAAGAGATTTTGATAGCTTGTCCAAACCGGGGCCAAGCAAAGTTTTAGTTTCTCCGAGTCACTCAACTTCTCCAAACATCATTTCTCCAGAAATGGTTAGACCGTTTCCCAAGGCGCCAGAACGTAAAACATCAAATAGAGGGAGGCCTAAGGGCAAATGTATCATTGCCACGGATACTCCAGAAAAAGACGAAATTGCCAACAGGAAACTAAAACGATCTGTTACAAGGAAAGTAAATCCTAAAAAAAGACAGAAAGTCACTAAAAAAATTGTTGAAACATCTTCTTCTTCTTCCTCTGAAGACATAATGAGCAATGAAAAATCCTCTGACTTCATAGAGCAAGATGACGAAGTGGATACAGAAGAAACAAATATTGCAAATGGTCAGTTTATAATTGCCAGAGTTTATGGAAAAACACCAGCTACATTTCGGCACTATGTTGCAGAAATTCAGGAAAAACAGATAAAAGGATACGACGTAAAATTTTATAAAAAACATGCCACTTCTAATCGGTTTATCTCCACTGAAGAACATGCTTTTGTTATATTTGAAGACATAAAATGTATTTTACCGAAGCCCTTGAAAGATACACGTCAAAGATATGAAAATATGATCTATTTTAATACAGATTTAGAAGATTATTCATTGCATTAATTTTTTAATATCTAAACATGTCTATTTTTTTTAAATACATTTTTATAAGTAACATATGTTGTACTGTCCGAAGTCTCCCAGTACTGTCCGAAGTCTCCCAGTTCCTAGTCCGAAGTCTCCCCGTTTCTGGGGAGACTTCGGACAAATGACCCCCTGCAATATTTTTTATTTTTGTTGTTAATTTATTGATTTGATATATTCTGCTCTTGATTGGTTATGCCTGAACCTTGGAAGCTTAAGTTAACTACTTTAAAAGGTAAATATATCAATACACTTTTCTAATAAAAATTAATTTTTAAAAATGGTCCGAACTCTCCCCGGTCTCCCCTATTATTGTCGTTTATGTGATTCTGTTGACTTACTCAATGATTTGTTTGGTATGTCGTTATTATTTTTTGTGCTTTATATTATCACTATCTTCCTTACATATATGGTCTTATTGGTGTTAATCATGCTTTCGCAAGGGAAGATATTTGCTGATAAGGACAGCTATATAGTATTGGTTAGTTTGATGTGGTTATCGGAAAATTTTGTAAGTATATACGTTTTTAACACATTTTTTATTTATTGTACATTTATAGTTGTATGCAATAATATAACTAGCTCACACGGCGAACTTCGTACCGACTTAGTATTAAAAAAATGTATCTAAAAAATTATCATAACATAGAAGCAAAATAAAATGAAAAAAGTTGAATCAATTTAATGATTTCTGCTAAAATATTTTTATTTTTTTGCGTTGCATAAACATACAACGACGATGGTTATCCGACATGCGAATAATTTTCCATACCCTAAACATGGACATTCTGACATAAAAGTTAATCGTAAAATTCCAACGGTTAGCTTTGTGGCTTGTTTATTGTCATTGCAAAAGTCAAAAGCAGGCAAAATTGTAAACGTTTAAAATCAAATAGTACGTTCGTTGGAATCATCGGTATATGCAGAATCAATACATCCTCTTCTTTGTATTTTTCCTTGATGGTCGTTGCCTCAATGATTTTATTCATTATAGAGCAAGGGACCGTGAACTCCAGACCTTCGGTATCTTATAAAAATTTGTTAGCGCATGCTCCCAATGCAGGTATGAAAGATGGTACGATTATGAAATTTGGATTATCGTGGTCGTGGCGGGTAGATACACCCTAGAGTAGGAGGGGAGAAACTTTAAAATCTCAAATGGGAACCTCTGTTTCTTATTGCAGATATGGATTCCTCATAAAAAAGTAAGTACAGTTTATAAGGAACATTTCGAATTGTAGATAGATGGTGCTAGAATTGAAAAAAAAACGATTTATCTTGATACCCTAGGAAAATTATTGAAATGGTTTATCTCGAGAAATATACTTCTAAATAAAAAGCCAAAAAATATTTCTCTGATATTTTTCAAAAATTTACCGAATGGAGCTAAACACGACCCCGCACAAACACTCTCTGGAGCGGTGGACAACTTTGAAATCCTTATAACAGATTATCATTTGCTTAAAAAATTAAACAAGTTTTATTTGAATTTTTTTTTCGATTCGAGATAGATTGTGATGCAATCACAGAAAGACCCATACAGATTAGAAGTCCACAAGATAATTGTCATGGTACTGAATACAGCTATTTAAGAGTTTTTGGAGAATCAGAATCTGTAATAAAAAATAAAGGTTCCTATTTAAGATTTAAAGTTGCACCACGCCCACCCTCAGGGGTTGTGGTGCGGGGACGTGTTTGGTGACATTAGATAGAATTTTGAAGAAGATTACAACCTGTTTATTGGTTTTTCATTTGGAATTGTTTTTCTCGAGATATTAAACCGTTTTCATAATTTTCCGAGGTTTTCACGATAAATCATTTTTTTAGAGTCTAATGCCATTTATCAACAATTCAAAAACATGTTCCTATAAAAGATACTTATTTTTTATGTAGATTTCAAATTTGTAATAAAAAAAAATGGTAGTTCCCATTTTAAGATTTCAAATCCCAAAAATCTCAAAAATTTGAGGGATGTCTACCCGCCAAAGCCACGATAATCCATAATGGTACTTCATAATGGTTTCATATTTTATATCTGTATTTTGAGTTTGTGCTGACAAATTTTCATCTTTTATAAAATTAGAAAGATCTGGGGATCATGGGCTTTTACGTTATTAGTCTTTTCACAGTAAATCTCGTTCCACTGCACAGTCGAGTTTGATTAATGTTACGCGGCATAATGACAACTGATCCTACTTTTAATTTGTTGTATAGTTGACTACGTCATCCAGATTTATAACTGTCTCAACCGATTTGAATGAAAACATCTTTTCTGTTAGAAAATTCCGAGTGGTGTATTCAACCCAATATACATATAAAATTTCATAGAAATCAAGCCATTTCGAAGGAGTATAACAACTAACGCTTTGACACTAATGTGGCTTTTAAAAAATAGGGTTTGATGACAGAAGGGTGAAAATTAATGGTTGAATGTATTGTTTAATGCCACATAATAAAAAAAATATTTAAAAAATTTAAAACAAATGTTTGGGGTAGATCAGCCTTATCACTTTGTGGTGTTAAAAATATATTACGACCTATTCTTAGACCTACCAAATATACCTATAAAATTTCATAAAAAGAGGCCGAACTAACTATGTGATACTAATATTGCTATTAAAAACAGGACTTAGTGATGAAAGAATAAACATTAAGGCCTGTATATACAATATTTTAATTCTAGCTTTAAAGCTTTAATGCTTTTAATCATAAAAAAAGAAAAGTAAAAAACATTGGGCCAACCTTACCCTTTATGGGTATAAAAAATCGATTACGACTTATATTTACGATTTATTACAAAAAATTTTAACAAAAATCGGTGCAGCCGTTTTGGAGGAGTATCACAACTAACTATGTGACACAAATATGGTAATTAAAACATCTTCTTCTTCTTCCTTTGGTGCCTATCCTCTGTGGATGTTGGCAATTACGTTGGTCCATACAACTTTGTTGACAGCTACTCTAAATATATGTATGGTAGTCATTCCTGCCCACTGTGTGATGTTCTTCAACCACGATGTCCTTCTGTGCCCTTGAGATCTTTTGCCTTCTATCTTGAATTGTAAAATTACAGAAAATTCTGAGCACGCGGCGGTAGCACCACATTTCGAAGGCTTCTAACCGCTTGAATGTTGCCTCCGTCAAGGGCCAGGCTTCGATTCCATATAAAAGGGTAGAAAATACATAACATCTTAAGACTCGTGCTGCTAAAACATGGGGGTTAGTAATACAAAATAAAAATAAAAATTTTTGTAAAACAACGAAAAAAAGGTTTTGCGTCAATGATCCTCACCCCTTAGGGGATTGAAAAATATGTTATGAGCTATTCTCAGACTTACCGAATATATATGTAAAATTTCATAAACTTTGGTTCAGCTATTTCATAGGAGTATGGCAACTAACTATGTGACATTAATATGGCTATTAAAAAATAGGGGTTTCACCTAGTCCGATATTGTTCTTTTGCTTCGCTTCTTGATATGCCAACAAAAAGATTAGGACCTATACATGTTTCTTTTGTCCTTCCCCTGCAAGTAATTTAGCTGTTTCGTTCACTTCAATATAAGTATGTCCAGGTACTCAGAGCTAACTTACTTTGATACTTTTTCCATTTCGAATCAGATTCTGAACAGTTTCAAACTATCTTGGAGTTAATTCTATATCCTTTTGCCCTACTTCTTAGCCTACGCCTTCTAATTGCTCCTACGGGTTAACACATTAAATTACCATTTAATATCATTAGATTAAACAGAACAACAGAAACTAACAACAGAAAACAAGGATATGAGAAACCTAGAGATAGACGAGGGAAGACAAATAAATGGAACAGATAAATTCAAGTATTTAGGAACCATAATATCGAACCAGGGAACAACAGAAGAAGATATAAACAACAGACTGAGACAAACAAGAAACTGTATAAGACAACTAAACTCAGTGTTGTGGGATAAGAACATTACGATAAAGACAAAAAAGAGAATATATAATACCCTGACAAGAAGTATCCTGACATATATGGGTCCGAAAACTGGACAATAAACAAGAGAAATAGAGGTAGAATAAGAGCAGTAGAAATGGAGTTCCTGAGAAGAAGCTGTAGACTTACAAAAAGAGACAGAATTGAAAACGCAGAGATTAAGCGGAGAATGGGAGTGCAATCAGACATAATCGACTATATAGAGGAGAAGAGACTATCCTGGTACGGCCACGTCAGAAGAGCGGACAGAGGACGCTGGATAAACAAAATCACAGAATGGAGCCCGATTGGAAGAAGAAAGAGAGAAAGACCCCGAAGGTCATTCAGAGATGAAATCGACGAGGCTATGGAGAAAAGAACCCTGCGAGATGGAGACTGGAATGACAGGGAAAATTGGAGAAAACGGTTGAGTGAAGGAAGACAGTGAAAACTGTGGAAATCTTTAGTAGTAGTAGTAGATTAAATTAGCATCTGACATCATTGAAAAAGGTATTATTTTGACATCTTATCTGTAGATGTATATACACAGAAAACTATAGTTGTAGCAACCTACTTACCAATTTTTAAATAACTTATGTCAGATAAATAGATTGCGGTTAAACATTTTTAAAATTTAGTGTTTACTTTAAAATAAAATTCGTCCTCCAACACTGCAATGATAAAATTGATCGAGTATAAAAGTGACAATGAAAAGTAGTCGAGTATGTATGTGAATATCAGTCGATCAAGATGATGATCATATTTTACAATTTTGTAATACATACTACCACCGAGCTACGATGTATCAACCAAAAGGTTACAAAGAAACTTTGATATATTGTTCTCTTTTAGGAGTAATAACTACATATCCTAAAAGCAAATGGATTAAGTGCTATGTTATAACTCTATTAGTCTTATTATTAATTGCTTACGGATACTCTTCATATGGGAAAATGTTCTTAAAAATTTTTGAAAGAACACATTTTATAATTAAACTCTGTGAGCAAATTGCTGATTTGTTTCTTATGCTCGCTGTTTTCTTTACAATAATTAATACAATTATTTTAAAACCAAAGTTCATTCAAATTCTTAAGATATTAACGAATGTGGATAAATTCGCAAAGAATACTCAGAAGTGGAACACTCTTGGTATTTGTTTGATGATTGTTCAAGTCGAAGCTATTCTAATATTGACTGTTGATAATTACTTATGGTTATTAGTTGAGACAATAGAAACTTACGAACTATTTTATATAAGAAATATACAATATTTACAAATTACAACAGCAATGTTGGTCTGGATATGGCTATCTAAACAGATAATTAATAAATTCAGTGACTTGAATAAACTATTAACTCAAAAAAATACTAACATTAAAACCATAGAATCGTTTAAAAATTTTACACGCCAAAGAGATATTAAACGAATCAATAGGCACTATTGTAGTTTATGTGATTCTGTTGACTTACTCAATGATTTGTTTGGTATGCCGTTATTATTTTTTGTTCTTTATATTATTAGTGTCTTCCTTACATATATGGTTTTAATGGTGTTATTCATACTTTCGCAAGGAAAAATATTTGCTGATAAAGAGAGCTATATAATATTGCTTAGTTTGATGTGGTTATTGGACAACTTTGTAAGTACGTTGTTAAAACATTTTATATTTATTGTACATTTATAGTTGTATGCAATAATATTTATATATAATATAACTAGCTGATCCGGCGAACTTCGTACTGCCTTAGTTTTAAATATTATGTTTAAAAAATTAACAAAAAGTAAAAGCAAAATAAAACTCTCAAACATATGCACGAAAAAATTTGAATCAGTTTAATGCTTCCTGACAAAAATATTTTTATTTTTTTTTATTTTGCATAAATATACAAAGACGACGGTTTTCCGACACGCGTATAATTTTCTATTCGCGCAACATGGACACTCTAAGTTAATTCCGCAAACTTCCAACGGTTAGCTTTATGTTTTTTTGAAGTTATACTTCTATATGCGCGTTAGACGTTGGAAATTTGTACTTGAGTGAATTGGAAAAACCATTACATATGTAAGATATAGGTAAGAGAAAAACAGAAGATATATTTTCTCTCTCTTTCTCTCTCGAGAATAAAAATGTTCCTTTTGTAAATATATTTAATATTTATTAATATTATTATTATTTTATATTAATTCGGTAGATATATACATTTGGCCAAAGTCTTTTGCAAATAAATATTCTTCCTGGAACTTCTTTGGTTCGTAATAACCTTTCCATTTTTGGAATACAATAAATAAATAAACAATAAATAAACACAAACACAAAATACAACTAAAAAACTGACATAATGTTCTTATGACATTGATTAGCCAGCAGTGAGGCGCGGTATTTAGAACCAGAGTCTTAATGTGGGAATATATTTTTTTAATTGTTATGTTCTGATTTTTGTCACTTTGGTTTTAAAAATCAAAGAATGGAGAAATCATAATATATTTTTTAATATTGTTTCGCTAATTTTATACTTTATTTAATTTTCCACACTATTTGAATTATCATTGAATATTTAGTACATATAGTAGTCATGGGCGTATAGATGAAAGGGACAAATATATAATGATTGTTATTTTAAATTTCTTTTATCTATATGTTTATATGCATGACATAAATGTCAAAAAAGGTCGATTTTATTTTTAAATCATAATTTTTGGCATATATATGATACTAGTGACGTTATTCATCTGTTAAGAAAGAGTTATTCTTTCACTGAAAGTTAATTTAATAAGATTTTCACAATTAAGTGGGAATTTTGAAAGGGTGCCACAAAGAATCAAAAAATCCAGAGACCTTCTCCATGGTCCTATTTAAAAGTATCTTACAAAATGGCGCCAAGACGCTATTAATAAAACTGAGGCTTAGTTCAATGACCAAAAAAATTTAGGAATTTAAGTTTTAAGGTTCAGAAAAGAGTTGTTTGGGTGGGACTTATTTCGTTTTTGAAGTTATACTTCTATACGCGCGTTCAACGTTAAAAATTTGTATGGGAGTGAATCGGCATAATCATTACATATGTAAGATATAGGTAAGAGAGAGATAGAAGATATATTTTCTCTCTCCTCTCTCAAGAATAAAAATGTTCTTTTTGTAAATATATTTAATATTTATTAATACTATTATTATTTTTTTATTAATATTATTATCAAGGTAAATTAAACATATGCTTAAGTAAGTTATGCATATTGTCATTTTTAAATATTTATGAATGTTGCAGTGTATTGTATTGTATTTTTAAATTAATAACAAAATATACAATGAATTTTACTGCAGTGTATGTGTAAAAAAATTTTTTTGCATTCAACTTCTTTCATACATACCTATATGAAAATAAAAATATACATTTTCATCAAAATATTGATTTAATCCTTTATTTACTATACTCCTATTACAGGTCAAATGTTGTTTATATATAGCAAACGATGTACCATATACCTATATACATAATTCTATTTCTCTTTCTACTCTCTCTTACCTATAGCATTACATATGTGATGATTGTGCAGATGCAGTTAGCACATGCTTTTAATACAGGTACGAAAGATGGTATTATGAAGTTTGGGTTATCGCGGCCGTGGCGGGTATTTTTAGGGGGAAAATTTTAAAATCTTAAATGGAAACTTCCATTTTTATTGCCGATTTGGATTCCTCTTAGGAACATAAGTACCTTTTATTTTATTTATAAGAAATATTTTTTTAGAATTGTTGATAGATGGTGTTAAAATTAGAAAAAAAAACGATTTATCTTGATACCCCAGGAAAATTATGGAAACCGTTTAATATATTGAGAAATACATTTCCAAATAAAAACCAAAAAACTACTGCCTAAAAATTTTCAAAAATTTATCGAATGGCGCTAAACACGATCACGTACAAACACTCTCTAGTGGTTAAGATCGGGTCAACATTGAAATCCTTAATAGAAAACCACATTTTTATGGAAGATTAGGATTCTACGTAAAAAAGTAAACAAGTTTTATTTGAATTTTTTTTTATTCATGATAGATTGTGCTGCAATCACAGAAAGACATATACAGATTAAAAGTCTAGAAGATAATTTTCAGGGTAGTGAATACAGCTTTTTAAGAATTTTTTGTAAAATTAGAATCTGCAGTAAAAAATGGAGGTTCCTAAATATTAAATATCTGTTATTTGGTTTTTCGTTTGAAAGTTTATTTCTTGAGATATTAAATCGTTACCATAATTGTAAAATTTTATCATGACAAATCGTTTTTTCGATTCTAACGCCATTTATCAATAATTCAAAAACATGTTCCTTGTAAAAGATACTTATTTTTTTAGACGAATCCAAATTTGTAATATATAATGGGGTCCCCATTTGAGATTTCAAATCCCAAAAATCCCAAAAATTTTGGGATGTCTAGCCAAAGTCTGAATAATCCAAACTTCATAATATTCCTATCTTTCACATCTCGTAGGCTATTAGTATTTTCACTGTCAGTCTCGTTTCATTGCACAGTCGTGGTTGATGAATGTTACGCAACATAATGACAACTGATCCTACTTTTAATTTGTTGTATAACTTTGTTGCATAGTTGACTACATCATACAGATTTATCACTGTGTCAACTGATTTAAATAAAAACAAGTTTCCTGGAAGAAAATACAGAGTAGTATATTCAATGAATTATACGTATAAAATTTCACGAAAATCGGCCAAGCTATTTCTTTTATAATAGCGGTCGAATTATTTCTGTGATACTAATATTGCTATTAGAAATAAGAGTTAGTGATAGAAGGGTAAAAACTAAGGGCTGTCTATATTTTTTAAAGCTACATCATAAAAAAAGTAAAATTAAAATTATCTTTAAAATAAAAAAAATGTTTGGCATGGACCAACCTTAGTCCATGCCAAACAAAATAACAAAAATTTTTACAGAAACGCTCCTACAAATAAATACAATGACGGCTATGAAGCCAAATATGTTCAACAGACATTTGGGTTGGGTTTCAGTGGAATCGTGTCGGGTTTCTTTGATATTACACTATTTTATTACTTTATTAGGTACTACAAGTGTAATAAAAAGAAATAAACTATTTTTAATATAAATGAAAAGAAATTGTCCGAACGATGTTTCAGAAACCAGAAAAAGAATCTAATATTTCACTTTGTTAGTTTTAAATATTTGTTTGCTTTGAGTGGATGTACTCTTAAAAGTTCCGAAAGTAACTGGTATAACATACCGGCCATTGATAGTTAAAGTACCTAGTCGTTACAGATATTAAAAAGTAACGAAAATTTACATACAGTTTCATATATCGCCGACTGATTTTAGTTTTAAAAAACCGTCCGTCTAGAGGTTTCCGGTGAAGCGAGGTGTCCGTTAAGAAAGAGCTTAATGTAATGTAGTGTATTTGTTTATTGAAACCAAAAATGCTGAGACGTGTTTTAGATGTAGACAACTTTATATTTAATGTACTTTCTTATTTTACTGCTGAGAAAACCAACGGGCCGTTTGCGACCAGTTCAGTCCGTACATAAACGTGTGTATGATGCACTCTGTATTAGTGAAACAAAACTAAAGTCAGTTCTGCAAAAAGCAAAAAAAAAGTGGACAAAGTGAACAAAACGTTGCACGATATAAATCTCGCTGACAATCAAAGACTATAGATCTTCCCGAAGGTTGCAAATTTGAAATCCGTGAGACAATATATAAAATGCGCGAAAAGAAAGAACATGTTTCTTTAGATTCAGTACTACAAAAATTAAAACACAGAAATATAATTAAAATTTCCAGAACAAGTCTCTGGAGAGTTTTAAGACAGACTGGCTTTAAGCAAAAAGGAAGACAATAGAAAGGCTTTGTGTAAAAGAACTAGTGTCGTTCACAAAAGAAAAGAATTTTTAAGAAATTATAACAAATTTAAAAGAGAATGTTCTTTTTTTTCGTTTATTTAGACGAAACATGGATTTTTGCAAAAGGCGGTATCAAACGAATTTGGTAGGACAAGAGTATAAAATCCATAAAACTGATCGATAACGAGGAAAAGAGATATATATATTATAGTGCATGCAGGTGGAAAACATGGTTTTATTGAGGGAGCAGATCTTGTGTTTTCATCAAAATAAAAATCAGCCGATTATCATGACAATATGAATACGGAGATGTTTTTGAAATGGTTGAAAGAAAAACTGTTGAGAAGTTTACATGTACCATCCATTATAGTACTGGATAATGCTGCGTACCATTCGCAAATTTTAAATAAGCAACTAACAAACACCTGGACCGTCGATAAAAAAAAAGAATGGTTAACGAATAAAAATATTACATTTCCTCAATACTCTTTTAAGCCTCAATTACTAACGTTAGCTAAAAGTCATGCATAACCAAACATATATATGTATATATATATATATATATATATATATATATATATATATATATATGTATATATATTTATATATATATATATATATATATATATATATATATATATATATACATATATAGTAGACGAAATTATACATAGCTTTGGACATCGTGTGTTAAGACTACCGTCCTATCATTGCCAATTCAATCCAATTGAATATATTTGGGGAATATGCAAAACATATTATGATAACCATATTGGATACAAGGGTTAACAGTGACGAGGCAGTCTTGGAAACATGACAACAAGCATTGGATATTGCCACTCCTGAAATTTGGGAAAAAAGATATAATTTACATGGTTCATGGCAACCTGATAGTTGATGATAGTTTTAGGAGATTAGGAGCATAAGAGAATAAAAATTTTGTTTAAAAAATAAAAAAATATTGCAGATGATGAGAGAGCGAGAGAAACTAAAATGTAGAATTAACAATGAACACAAAAAGTTGCATAAGAATATACTAAGGGAAATAAAAAGAGCAAAAAAAGCATGCGTGATGGAGAAATATATGGTAATTTAAACATTACAACATAAACATGACGATTTCCATATGCACAAGAAGATTAAAGAGATAGAGAAAATATACAATTTGTATACATTCTACATACTATATTTGTATACATAAAAGCAATCAAAAATAAGAAAGCACTGGGACCTGGAGGCATCTCACCTGAGCTTATAAAATACGGATCAAAAAAATTACACCGGATGATACAATGGATATTTCAGAAAGCCATAAATGGAGAACAGCTCCCAAAGGAATGGACGGCGGCATATATGACATCTATATTTAAGAAAGGAGATAGAAAAAGATGCGAAAACTACAGAGGAATAAGCGTCATATCATCAATAGGAAGATTATATGGGAAGATACTACGAGAAAAGATAGAGCAAGCGATAAAAGGCAAAATCGGAGAGGATCAGGCAGGCTTCACGGCAGGAAGATCATGCATAGACCACATATACACACTGGAACAACTGTTGGAAAAGAAAAAAGCAAAAAATAGAGATATACACTTGGCATTTGTGGACCTGAGAAAGGCGTATGACTCTGTACCAAGGTCAGAACTATGGGAGGCAATGTACAAATTAGAAATACAGACGGAACTCATATAAGCTACAAAAGCTCTGTATAAAGAAAATAAAGTGTCCATTAAAATGGGAACAAGAATCATAGGAGACTTCACCACAACAAAAAGGCTCCTGCAGGGTTGTTCCACATCTCCAACCCTATTCAAAATATACTTAGAGAAAGCCTTGACTACATGGAAAAGAAAATGCGAAGGCATGGGAGTACCGGTACGGAACGAATACCTATATACATTAAGTTTTGCAGACGATCAAGTAGTGATTGCACAAGACCAAGACGACCTCAGCTACATGATGAAAAAACTACAAGAAGAATATACCAAGGCTGGCCTAGATATTAACCTCGCGAAAACAGAGTACCTATCTACAAGTGAAGAAGACATAGAAGATTTACAGATTGATGACAACGTAACAATCAAAGGAAAGGATAAATTCAAATACCTGGGGTTTATAATCACGAAAAAGGCAACAACAGAGGAAGAAATTACACAAAGATTAGGACAAACAAGAACAGCAATCCGACAACTTAACTCAGTATGGTGGGATAGACACCTAAATATGAAGACAAAAACGCAGATTTATAAAACATTAGTGTGAAGTATTATGACATATGGGGCTGAAAATTGGATCATAAACAAGAAAACCAGCAGTAAGATAGTAGCAACAGAGATGGAATGCCTGCGAAGATGCTGCAGAGTAACAAGAATGGATAGGAGAAGTAATGACGAAATAAAGCAAAGAACATCAATAGAAACAGACATACTAACATATATAGAACAAAAAAGACTAAAGTGGTATGGACATGTAAGAAGAACTAGCGACAGCAGATGGATAAAGAAAATAACCGAATGGAGCCCCATAGGAAGGAGGAAAAGAGGACGACCCCGAAAATCCTGGAGGAACGAAGTAGACGACGCCATGAGTAAGAGAGGACTGAACGATGGAGAATGGAACAACAGAGAGAGATGGAAACGGTTGAGCGAGGGAAGGCAGTGAATACTGTAGAATCCCTAAATATATATATATATATATATATATATATATATATATATATATATATATATATATATATATATATATATATATGTATACATCGAAGCAAAGATTTTAAATACAATTGAAGATAAATTAAGAATATAGAAAGAATACATGCAAGAATTATCCGGGGAAAAGCAAAAAAACCGACTGAAATCGACAACCCTTAAGGCTCAAAAATAACAAACGAAGAAGTAACTATGGCCATTAAGCGGATAAAAGTTGGGAAATCACCAGCAACTGATGAAGTGCATGGTAAATTTTTAAAGCTCTGAAGCACACTAAATCACAATGTATGTATATACATATTTATATATATATATATATATATATATATATATATATATATATATATATATATATATATATATATATATATATATATATATATATATATATAGAAAGAGGTAAGCGATCGACTTGAATGTACGAGTATATATACATATATATTAAGTTATTTACATAATAAAATTCCTCGTAGTTCACTTGATCATGCTTTTCAAAACCAGTTAATTCTACAATTATAGTTCTTCTACTAATTCTTCCGAATATAGGTTGAACAATAAGGAATCTTATTAAAAGATATAATATTGCTGTGATCTCATTTTATTGTAAAATGACTCAAAGAGAAATGAGAAAAAGAAAAAAGAAAAGTTCAAAAATTTTTAGTTATTTTTGCTAATAATTTCTTTATTTTCGATTTTACGATAAAAACTAATAAGAATAAAGTTGTACGTGGCGGCCGGAAGATAATTATGGCAACTCCACTAACTTAAACCTAAGCTTATATTTATTCTCCCAATATATTAAAAAAAAAAATTAATTTGCGTCCTCTAAGAAATGCACGCTAAGTCGTAAAAAAATGTAACATTTCAATGGACTAACGAGAGTTTTCAAAAACTAATAAATGCTAATAATATATACTTATTTTGAAGATTAATCACACTGTTACTATTATTTCAACTATAATCCTAAAAATGGTCTATCCTGGACTCTATCCAGTGTAGCAAAAGGGTAACTCTAAAATGTACCTTGATACACCAACAAACTAATATGTGGAATAACGGAAGATGGAAGGGGTTAGATAGAAATAAATTATGTAAAAGAAATAAATAAAGGGTAGATATGAATTTCAAAATATAGCAGAATTAAGTGTTGGCTAGCGACTATGCAGGAGAATGACCACTCGACACTCAAAGAAGGATTCGGCCAATTTGCATGCCCTACAGAGACCGTAAGATATAAGAACTAATGACAAGAAAACCACCAAGAAATAAACAGATGAAACATAAAAGTTGCTCTAATGAATGCTTGGGCGCCAGGAAGTTAAATGTTTTCTTCCGAGATATCTTGTATTGCTGAAATATGAAAGATAGGTACTAATTGAAATATTAAATTTTAACCACAACTTTAATAATTACCAAACTTAGGTACAAACTATATTAAATGCTTATATACTAAACCACCACCTCTTATGTACAGTTAACTATAGCTATATTTACAGTAAAATCCCTGAATATAATTATAAAACAATTTGCCCCTGATATACCCCTTAATTTCAAATCGTGACAAAAGTTATATCCAATAATAATGTATAAATAATAAATATAATTATATACTACTCAATAATAGTTTAGTTTTCGTTCAATAATTGTTTAGGGTTTTAAGTGAAAATTCTCCGGATATGTGTGCACACGATAACCTAACAAAGAGAAATTCAAGGGAGAGTTATAACCTCATCCCTTGGTAGACAATAAATAATTAAATTAAATTACAATGATAAATGTTTTAAAAAAAAAATTGAAGATATTTATTATTAAGGATATTTTTAAATTAAAGTGAAACCAAAAGTTAAAACCTTGAAGAGGACGTAGCAAAAGTTATTTAAAATCATTGAATGATAACAAAAATAAAAGTCAGTTCTTCCTGCTGGTTTCCGTAGGTTTCCCTCGAAGATGATCCGGTGGAGAACTAGACTCAGGTGGTAAAAAGATACCAAACCTGGATTCCCTGGATCAGGTACTATTGGACAAATAATTCCAACTAAAAATTCTTCTTAATTTCCATAAATAAACTTGAAATTTCTTCCCCTTGTCCTAAGTAAGGATAACCCCAAAACTAAAAAAAATTCTTCCCCTGACTTGCAACTGGATTCTTGGAGTAGGCTAAAAGGAACAATTGTGTTACTTCATGTTCTTTGTACATACAAAAGGTAAGGAAAAACACAAGGGTTATCAACCTCGAAAGGCGATACAAGAATTGTCAGCAAGTGACCTTAAATTGAAATAAAAACCTTAATATTTTTCGGTAAATAGTGACCTTCGAATGGTGTGACAATGTTTTTATAATGTATGGATATATTAAATAGATAATTTTAACGGGAAGCATGATCTTTATATATTATAGAATAGGAAAAAAAAGAAATATTAGCCGGTTTTAACGGTATGAAATTGAAATAAATAATTGTGTGCTTTCACTCTTGAAAGGAAATAAAAATTTGAGATATTGAATCTAATTCTTATAATTTATTTAGGTATAAAACTTTTCCTTAATGAAATAAGGTGAAATATGACATGTATAAAATATATGAAATACCTATCAAAGACGAAATTAAAATAGGTCTGAATTTTACTAACAATGGCGGATGATACAAAACAACAAAATAACTCAAATGATTTCTTCTAAAATAAACAGCTCTTCACAATAAAATGAACTTAAACTAAATTCGGGAAAAAGTGGCACTCCCAGCCGCAACTACTCTGATCGAATCGATCCTCTTTCGATCACATCCAGTTGACAAGTAAGCATTAAGGTCCTACACGTCTTAGAATGAATGTACTTTCAGAATCTTGCCACTGGGGGCGCAGTTTAATGCCAACCTTAGAAAATAAGATTTACTGGGAGTTATTGAAATATTTAGTTAAAGAATATTTCATTATGAATTTAATTTAGAATTAAATTAAAAGATTCCAGTCACAAAAAGAAGGTAAACGATTATTTAAGTAACGGACTCGTTACATTTTTTTTTGCTTTGGGGATGAATAGGTGACCAATCAAATTTAACAAAATTTTATCAATATTCACCCAAGCAAGTCGAGAAACAATTCTTATTTATGTATTTATCAAAAGCAAATAAGTAAAAGTAAGGATATATAATATTTTAAAGCAAATGGTAATTACTTTTTACAACTGAAATACTCTAAATATTAATTAAAAAGTGGATTCGGTAAAAATGACAAGATATATTTATTGAAAAGCTAGATAATTTAGAATTTAGAAACATTTCTATATAGAAATGGTAGTTTGTCAAAAGTTAATTATTATTAAAATCAAAAGATAATATTAAGGATTTAAAATTAATATTAAAAACTATAAAAATATTCGTAAAACATTTACATACTATATTAAAGAAACTATATATTTCTTATCGCTAGTTTTTTATATAAAATAAAAAACATAAGAAATATCCACAAAAATATGTACCTACTTACATAGCATAATCAGAAATAATGATCTTAGAATTTTCAAAGTTAAAATTATAAAAAGATTTTTAGACAACAGGTAGAATCAGGAAACCGATAAAATATATTATACTCTTACCTCCTAATCAGGAGACGACACAACAATTGGTTATTGTACTTTTACAGAAGTCATGAAGAAAATCGACATTTTTAGAAATAGAAGCAATTATATCGACTTTTGTATCGAACGGGAAGGGAGAAATGTCAACAAAAAGGAGTCTTTGTCACTAGCATTAAACTAAACAGAGAATAAAGATGGCACCTCTCGTTCCAAAGTAACAGAAATAGAGATGAAAATAAAATTCATTCTTTAGAAACTTGAGTAAAAGATAAAAATGATGATTATTAAGAAAATAGGAAAGGTAGATACTGAAATATATATATATATATATATATATATATATATATATATATATATATATATATATATATATATATATATATATATATAAAGAAGATAGATTTGGACGCCAACTGGTTTTTATACCAAATACCAGTAAAAATGAAAAGAGAATAATGAATCAATTAAGTAACGACATAATTCTGATACAATCTATATCTGAGAAAATATATAGAAAAATAAGAGATACAATGGAGGATAGAAGATAGAAGAATATGAATATGAATTATGACAGAAGATATGGAAATTGGAGAATAAAATTAACGAAATATATTAACATAAGAAAGAAAGCAGGCAATGTAGCAGTTATAACGCTACACCTCAACCACCTATTGTTCGGAGGACCATAGTTTACGTTAGTTATTCAAAATTATTTCCATATTAAATCTAGTGTCGTTATTGGTAAATTTATCCAGGGTACTGGGTGAGAAATGATCGTTTTGCATTATATGGACTGGAGGTAGGAGAATGGTTTCCTCGGTATGATATTTGGAGATAATCCTAGACTTGGTAGGAAGGTGCGAATCCCTAAGTAGATGTCACTCATCGGGATCATAGATGAGTATCTACCTGCTACCTTTGTCGCATCCCTGTCGCTCCCCTCTGCCAATTTTTATCTTCTCAATCATGCAATGAAGGTTTACAGCTGTGGCAGTATTTTTGTATATATCTCGAATAATATAATAATTGTATAACTGTGGTCTATTCTGCATTTTGATAGTGCTTTTAAGGTAGCAACTGCTTCCACTGTGTCAAGTGCTTTGTGGAAGTCAACAAAAAAATCAGAGGTCTATTATATTTGATAAACTTTCCGCGACGTTTCCACTACAATTTTAAGACTAATAATAAATAAATAAATAAATATAAAAAAATAAATAAATAAATAAAAATAAATCAAATAAGGTAAAACTTTTTACATTATTTGATTTACAGGATTTACGATCATTTAGTTATGAATATTGCTTCCGTTGAACTTAATAAACTCTCTCTGTCACTGCTTTGAGATATAAAATTGATTGTATATAAAAGCGACAAAGACAAGTCGTGAAATATATATCCACTTATCAGTTTAACATCAATATGATGTCAATAGTTTACTTTTTAATATAAACTCTACCATAAAGTTATCATGTATCAACCACAATATTTTAAAGAGACCATAATCTATTGTTCCCTTTTGGGGGTAACCACTTTACACCCCAAATGTAAATGGATTAAATGTTATGCTATAATTTTGTTATTTCTGGAAATAGTGGCCTACATATACTCTTCATACTGCAGGTTCTTTTTGAAATTATTTGAAAAGATACATTTTTTAGTGAAGTTATGTGATCAAATATCTGGTTTCTTTCTGATGCTAGCTGCATTGTTTACCATACTTAACACCATGATTTTACAACCAAAGAAGTTAGATACTATTCTTAAGACACTAAAAAATATGGATAAATTCTCTAAGAAAACCCAGAAGTGGAATACCCTTGGTACTTTTTTGATAGTTGCTCAAATTGAAGTTCTTACATTATTAACCGCTGACAATTACTATTGGGTATTAGCAAACAGCATAAAAATTTACCAATACTATTATATCAGAAATATACAGTATTTCCAAATAACAACCGCGATGTTCTTCTGGATATGGCTAGCCAAACAGATTAAAAATAAATTTAATGAATTAAATAAATTAATATCACAAAAAGATACCACCGTTTTACCCATAAATTCGTTTAACATTTTTCAACTTCAACGAGATTTACAACTGATAAATAGACAATATTGTAGTTTATGTAATTCCGTGGAATTAGTTAACGACTTATTTGGTTTACCATTATTGTTTTTCGTAATGTATATTATAAATGTCGTTCTTATAAATATGGTAATACTAGTAGTGATCATATTTTCCCAAGGAATTTTATTTGGTGACTTGGAGAACAATTTAAAATTACTTTGTTTGATGTGGTTTTCTGAAAATTTTGTAAGTATATAAACTTTTTACTCCTAGTACAGTTGTAATTATAGTGAACAATATCTATATTTTATGATTGACAAATGTGCATAAAGGTTTTGAAATCCAGAGAAGAAATTTTTGACAAAGATTGTACTTTTGGTATTTCTAGATATAGGCACAGATTAACAGACCATAGGTACGAAAGATACTCGATGGGAGTGGTGCAGAATTTGGTAACCTTGAAACTGAGGAAAACCGTTGTTGTGCTGGTGTTTGCACCAATACAATTAGCAACTTACATAATAATTCATTTGGTCTATAATAGTGACTTTTACATCTAATTTGATATTGATATTTAGTTTAACAACAGTAAAAATTAAGACAAACACAACTGGTTGGCATCCTTGAGATGATCAATATGAAATTCTGTATTGCTCCTTATTTTTATAAAGTTTACTTCGAATTTGGAAAATTAAATGCTAGATTTAGTGCAGTCCGGTGAAGTTTAATGTTGTGATTATTTTAAATCGCTTGGATTATGTTTTCAGTAGTAATAT
Organism: Diabrotica undecimpunctata; assembly: GCF_040954645.1. NCBI lineage: Eukaryota > Metazoa > Arthropoda > Insecta > Coleoptera > Chrysomelidae > Diabrotica > Diabrotica undecimpunctata. Next base: position 480,591 of record NW_027311919.1, on the reverse strand, counting down.
CCCTAGGACATTAATAACAGACGAGATAATTTCATGACAATCGAAAGCTCGTTCCTTGGTAACAGCACGAAGCCGAAGGCTGAGTCTTCGGCGAGCCTTTGGCTTCGTGCTGTTACCAAGCAACGAGCTTGAGAAATTTGTCATAAAATTATGAGGCATTCATCAATTATCAATATTCGGCGGATAATTTTTCGAAAAAAAAAATCATAACTCAACATAACGAAACATTTATTTAATAAAAGTACAGTTAGTGAAAGTACAATTATTAAAATTTTAGTTAACATTAGATTCGTTGCTGTTTTCTACTATAGAAGATCTATTACCACGCATAATATTTATAATCTTGTTGTGGTGTTCTTGATCGAGATTCAAGTATGGTTTTATAGAATTCTGATTGCCATGACCAGTAATTTTTAGCAATTGTTCTTCTATACCACTTTTTGCTAATTCGCTAACAACAGTTGATCTATTCGAGTGATTTTTTATCTTTTTCTCCTTTACATTCAAGCCAATTGCTTCAGCAGAAGATTTAGTCCATCCATTCATTGTATTTCTTCCAACAGGTACATTATCGTACCATTTGTCAGTTTCATTTTTCCAGTGTTGATTTGGTTTTAAGAACAGTCATGGTGAGGTAATATTGTCGCCTCGTTTTGATATCAGTTTATGAAAAAGACGTACAGGGCATCTTTGTCTCTCACTATTGATAACCAACCATTTACTACTTGCACAGCTTTTAGAACCACCTTGGCACGTTTTACTGAATACCGGATTGTATTCAATACGATTTGTTGGAGTCTCATCGTTATTTTTTTCGATTTGAAAAAAATCCACCAGACAAGCAACTGCCTCTCCTCCTCGCCACGCTAATTCTACAGCAGCAATATGGTAAAATTTACGCATAAGACCTTCAGGGGTATCTTCATCCCAAAGCACTATTATTTTGGTAATTTCAGACCAATTTAACGAAACTGAACTGGCCTTACGGCCTTACGTTTACATGGATCTGCTTGTAGTTTCTTCCTGATTGCATCGCGGGCATCTCAGGCTGGTTTAAACACTATATTGTTAAACGGGTCAATCATAATATTATAGTCATTATAGTACTTTTCTTGCAATAGTTTGCACGAAACGTTCCACATTGTCTTCACCGTTGCCTCTTTGAATTCGTCCCCGTTTTTCTTTCTCATATTGACGGCCCAATCTTTTAGTATCAACGCCAATTCTTCTAAGCTTCTATGTTCATTCAACTCATATTCTCGTCCGCAGCAAAATTCCATGAATATTCCCCAAATATATTTGTGACTGTAGATTGATTTCTGGGAATTTTTTCTTTGATTAGCGCATTTATACTTTGAACATTCTCATTGCCGAAACGTAACATTTCGAAATTTATTTGGATGAAGTTGTCCAACTCGATCGTGTTGTCATAGGGGTTGAAAATTGCACTGAATGCAATTATCAGTCTAATGTTGACATGATTGGGTGAAATTGTTCCACATGACACAAAATGACGAAATTTGAATGGTTGTTAGAACAGTCGAAAAATTATCAAGGTAATGATCAACTAATTATAAAAAACAAATATTTTAAGATTCCGTATCAGCTGATTTTACTGATAACCTGTTTACCAAATTTGAACACAACATCAATTTAAACTCAACACTGCAAAATTCACATATAGGCAGCACAAATTACAGGTTGTTTATTTATGTTATGGTGTGTCCGAATTTAAAACACAAGTTATTGTAATTACTACATACCCCACCTATATTTCTCAAGAGATAACTTAATGAATAATCGAAAAATAACTGATTTTTTTACTCCCAAGCCTAATCAAAAGAGACGAAAAAGTGAAAGTTCACCAAAATTAAATAATATGGAAATGGATAGTATTAATATAAATAAGGAGGAACTAAAATCAATTATTAAAGAACTTTTGTACAAAACATTAAACCCAGTTAACAAAAAATTGTCAAACGTATCTACTAGGGATGACGTAAACAGACATGAATGAGTCAGGACATTCAGTCATTGAGAGTAGAGAACCATCAATTAACATTAAAAGTTCAGATGTTAGAAGCTAAAGTTTCTGGGATATCTGATGAACTAGAAGAGTTGAAAAGGAGGGATACAGTTAGGGGGAAAATGCTAGATGATTAACAAGGAAGACAAAGGAGGAATAACCTTATTTTTAGAAGTGTTCGTAATTCTGGTAGAGAGCCTTGCGCTCTAGTGATTTCAGATTTTTGTACAAACTTTTTAGGTATTGAAGATCACTCTCTCTCCAATGGCGCTACAGCCTAAATCGGGCCTTGGCCTTCTCCAAACTATGCCTCCAACCTTGTCGGTCCCGCGCCGATCTTCTCCAGGTTCTCACGTCTAGCAAATTTTGCGCGTCCGCTGCCACTTCATCCTCCCATCTTTTCCGTGACCTTCCTTTTTGTCTTGCGCCCTGCATTTTACTATCAAGGGCTCTTTTCGGCAATCTTTCTATCCCCATTCTTACTACATGACCAGCCCAGCGAAGTTTCTGAAGTTTAACGAATTCTGAGATCGGTGTCTCTTTGAACAGTTGGTGAAGATCATTGAAAATCAAGTTATGATTAATCGAGCCACCCACTTGGACTTCCAAAGCCAAATGGACATTTAATAGCTCACGTACCGTGGGATACTGATATTTCTGAGATTCTGGGACAGACCAAAAAATTAAGAGGTACTGAAATTTACATTGACAGAGACTATATTAAAGAAGTCAGGGAAAAAAGAACGAGACAGAGTAAATATGAAGAAAATAAAAGAAAATAACAATGCGCTGAAAATGAAACTGGTCTTTGATTCTTTATTGGTGGAATCAGTTAAATACAGTTGGGACTGGAGGCATGGATTAAGATGTGGAAAATATAATGGTATGAATCGGTTGACGATGGACTGGAACATTGATTTAAATTTATTGTTTAATTCTCCAAGTAATAATAGTGATCAAGCAGAAGTGACGGATCATTCAGAGAACATAAATTAGGAAAACTACAATATCGAGTCGGGCGATCAGGGAGAGGGTTGGTGAACCAAATCTGATAGAGAGTGAAGATGATGATATCGTAGATTTGGAACATGGAATGGTAATTGGTAATGAGAGTTGGAACACAATGAAAATACTTATGTACAACATAGCAGGTTTAAAATCAAAACTCAATCAAATAGGATTTGTAAAATATGTAAGTAACTTTGAAATATTTAGATTATGTGAAACGCATGTAGAAACTGTATTTACTGATAAGGTTTTTAATAATAGGTATAAGTTATATGCACAGGCAGCTGTGAGATTTTTCAATTTTGGTAGAGCGAGTGAAGGGTGGTTGTGTGATGTTAATCATAAGATACAACATAAGCTGAGGGAAGTGGATGCTCAAATGATATAGATATAAAAGTAGGCGATGAAAAAATAAGCATTAATCCAGTGTATCTGAGGCCAGGAGAGTATTGAGAGAAGTGTTTTGAAAACGTTGAAAGGGTTTTAGTAGAAAATTTAGATCAAAATGTTGAAAATAGTTTAGTTGTAGGTGATTTTAATGCAAGGTTGGGGGAGGAAGGGATTCTAGGTAATAAGCTTGATGAAGATGATGTATACAGAAGGACAAACCTGAGTGAAAGGAGAGTTTCTAAAGATAAGTTGATTAATCATCATGGGAAAAAGGTAATAAGGCTGTGTAACGACTTTAATTTGGTTATTTTAAATGGAAGAACAAAAGGCGATATAGAGAGGGAGTACACATTCTTAAGGCCGTTAGGCAGTTCTGTCATAGATTTTGCATGTGTATTAAGACCGATGTTAAATTTAGTAGATAATTTTTTTTATAGGTTGTAAATATTATTCTAACCATATGCCTCTAATAGTGGAGTTGACCTTTGACGATGGCGGTCAGAGATCAACTAATAAAATTTTACCACTGCTTCCTAAAATTAGTTGGATCCCAACTGATTCGGTAAAACATAAACAAAGAATGTTTTGTGAAATTAATAGGGTAAATAAGTGGACTGATCAACCTGAGATAACTTTGAAGTTACTACAGCAATGTATAAAAAAGTCAACAAACAAAGGAGAATGTAAGATTTTTATGGCAAAGGAGGAGTGTCAACAAAGCCAGCAATGGTTTGATGGTAAGTGTGCAAGAAAGAGGAAGCAAGTAATGTCATATCTCAGAGTATCTAGAAAAATTGGCTAGACTTATGCAACGAACATATACAGGGATGTTAAACAGGAATAAAAGCGCCTTTGTGACTTTAAAAAGAAAGAATTTTATAAGAATGCTGCATTGAGTTTAATAAATACAAAAAATTCAAAAGAATTTTGGAAGGCTGTTGGACTGTATAACTTTGGAAGTTCGGCCATTGGGAAATGTGTTAACTTAAACAGTTTACTGCAACATTTTGAAAGACATTTGAACAGCGAAACATAACGGCGAATTCTGTGCTGTATGCAGAACCGTTTATCCTCAATGAACATCTAGATCGGCCGTTTAGTATGTAAGAATTTTAAATTGCATTGGATTCTTTAAAACCAAATAAAGTACTAAAGTAAAAGTAAAGTACTAAATACAGGATAGCATTGCTGCTGAGTTCTACAAGTTCCTTCTAGAAAACGGAAAAGTTGGGCTTGCTAATAATTTTTTCGTCAAACTGGACTTTTCTTAGGGTTTTTATGATGCAATAATTTTTCCTCTTTATAAGAAAGGAAACATGGAAAGTGCAGAAAATTATTGAGATATTAGCTACTTAAATGCAATAACCAAACTCATTGCTCATTGATTCTCTCGGACCTTTTCAACTCTTCATACAGCTAAACAGACGATCTTTTCTGAGCAGTAGCTATAGCGCGCTTTGCTTGCTTCCCTCTTTGCTACCCTGTATATATCCTTATCTTCTTCTCCTTTAAGTCTGTCATACCTTTTTCTTCTGTCGAACCTTCTGTTGCACTTTATCGTTTCACCACCAAATTTTTTTGTCTCTAGGAGGCTCTTTAGTAGATGCTTTTTCTAGTACTTCCTCCCCCACTCGCATCACAACTTTACTGTTAGCTTTTCAGCAGTCATTTACTGTATCTTTTTCTTCAAATTCTTGTAGCACTCTACTCATAGATTATTACCAAATCCTTATCCTATAATTTTCAACACTTTACTTACTGATGTCCTACTTACTTTTCTTTCCGCCTCACCTTCATCTCCGTATCCACTATCATCGATCAATGTTAACTAGCTACACACTCAATTTTTATCACTTTACAGTTGGTAACCTCTTTTAGCTGACTTCTTCTACACAGCACAACATCTATCTGACTTTTACTTTGCCCGTTACTATAGGTAATATACTGGCCTTTAGTTTTTATAAAGAACGTGATAATGACAGCCAAATCTCATGACACTGCAAAGTCAATCTCACTATTTCCTTCATCATTGCTTATTTCTATCCCGAAATCTTCATGAACTCTTTCTATTCGGGCTCTTTCTCTGCCAGGATGTTTATTTAAATCACCTCCAATAAAACACTCTTCGTCTACAGGAATCTCGAGCATCTTGCAATCGAGGGCCCTCCAAAATTTTTCCTTCTCCTGTTCTTCAGACTCTACCTGTGGGGCGTAAGCACACATGCGGTTCACGTTGGTATTGCCTGTATTCAGTTGGACACTCACTATTCTATCACTTCTTTGGGTTACCCTTACAAGATGTTCCTTCTATTCTTTGTTTAAAATAATACCTACTTAATTTCTGCCGTGACTACTTGAACTACTATAAATTAACTTGCATCCATCTCCAAAATGTCTTGACTTATTACCTTTTTAACAAGTTTCCTGCACACAAAATACACCAGTTCTTGTTCTTTATCCTCTCTTCCTCTCGCGACCTCTCTTCCTTTACCTCTCATGCTTTTGGCGTTGGGAGTTGCAACTCTCAGGATTAGCTACTGTGGCCTCTTCCGTCTTCTATTTATTTTTTATTCGACATCATCTTACATTATTAGTTTTTACACACCTGCTACGCTGTCAATTTTAAAATAACAACGTAGTTTATGCCACTTTCACAACTTCCAACGGTAAAAAAATGGTAATTTATTAACGCACGAAACATTTCACGAGTTAATTTTATCTTTTCACTGCAACTCAATTTTCGGGTCAGTGTAAATACATAAGTAGTAAAACATAACGAAAAAGGTTATTAAAAAAAAGAAAAAGTTTGAACTTAGTCCGAAGGCACCTAATAACACTCGGTGTTGCCAAGGCTTAAACCGTCGGCTTAATCGGCATAGTGCGTAACTCCTTTCATACATATTTTACAGGAGACACAAAAAACGATTTAAAAACGACTTTACCTTTAAATGTATTTACGTTGACCATAGTTATTGTTTTTTTTGATCAGAAAATATCATAAAGGTGGAAAGTATTAGATACTTTTCTAATATTTTAACTTAAATCGCAAAAATATAAAAAAAATGGAGATACGCAGTTTGCTTTTTTTATTTTAGCTTAAAAATTGGAGATACTTATTTTTCTTACCATTTAAAATGAAACATTATGCAACAAAAAATCAACATAAAAACATGTTTATTCATGAACGTATTAGATTTATGAACTTAAAAACTAAAAAGGATGAAACAGTAGAACATTAAGAAAACATAAAAACTAAAAAAAATTACCTAATGATGAGGTAAATTATTATAGAACTCGTGATAATCGCTTTCCATGCTCGTTTTAAGTTGTTGGGGGTGTGCATATTTTTCTGCTTTAATTTTTAGTTTTTGTTTGTGTAATGCCGGTATATTATCTGTATAAGTTGTTTCAATGCTGCTTATGTTCAGTCTTATTGGAAAAGTTTGTCAATCTTTCTCTGAATGTCGAAGTTTAGAAAACACTCCATCGTTAGAATATTTCAATGCTTCTAGGTCGGTTACCAATTGCCCAGAGATTTTTCCTGGTCGAATGGATTTAAAATATTTCAATTCATCATAATTTTTGAAGAAGTCGTGCATAGGGTATTCAACTCTGTAAGGAGCTTTTTGACATGCTGCTTTGCAGATAAATACGTAATCTGAGGGAATATTGATTTTCTTCTTTCGAATCTTTCTTTCGATAACGGAATGAACGCTGTTCACTTCAATTTGAGTATGGCCCTGAGTGCAAAATTAAATAGACCATTTGACAAAGTAATGTTTTGGTTTTGATAACCGCAGCCGTCACTCCATAGTATAATGTTAATGTTACTTTAATTTTCTAATTGATGTTCTTTCACATGTCCCTCCAAAAAATGAATTATTATACTTGTAAATTCGTTGCTTGTCAATCCGCCCTCACTCTCATTCCAAAGGTAACAGTAGCCTTGTTTCCGCTTAATGTCAAATAGTGTGAAATTATGGACGATAAGTTTGGTCTTGTAATAAAGCGCAGTAACATTGGATTTTGGAGAGAGCTTCATGTTGAGACTCCTTATCGGCACTCTTTTCATTTCTGGCTTCATTTTTTAGTGTTACGTGTTCATTGTATTTATCTTCTGTGGAATTGCCTGTTTGATAAGCGACACACTTGTCGCATAGATCCTTTTTCGGTTGATAAAGTGACAGCCGTTGCTTATCGAATTCATTGGAATGTGGCAATTAATACAGGTGTATGATTGTGTGTTTTGCAGTAGTCGTTTCTATAAACTTTATATAAATGGGCTTTAGAGTTCCAACTCGGTTCTAAATAGAGTTTACCGGTGGAAACTCTGCAGTAATGCAACTCTAATTTTGGTAGTGTTGTGAAAAAATCATGCAGCAAACGAACAGGTGGGTGGTTAATTTTATCAGTCATTTCAGTCTGATCTACATGAACTTGGTCATCTTTGTAGCTGTTTTCCAGACTATTTTTTGCCCATTTTTTTATAACCCTTTCTTTCACCCCTAATGTGTTAAGAAACATTAGCTTACACACCCTTAGTCGGGCCTTTCCCAAATAAAAGTTATTTAAGAACGATCTCCTAGAAATTTCCCTATTTCCCCTTTTTCTACTAGTAGTTTCTACTGACACGTGGTTTTTTACAAACATCTTTTTTTCTGTCCAATATATTTTTTCCAGAATTGTTTAAAGATGATTTATCTCTTATTTTGCGCTAGTTGTCTGCATTTCAACAAAGACTGTTGATTTGCACTCAACTTACAGTGACATGCACCTTTTTGTGATCTTGGTTCTTGTAGAATATCATATCTCCACTTTCCATTTTCCTTTCTTTTCCCTACATAGGATTCTCCTTTTTCTCTGCTGATTTAGTTTTTGTTTTCGTGCCATCTACTTTTATTTATTTCATACTTTGTTGAACGTTTTCCTTTTGGATTTTCATCCTCTGTTATATTGTCCGGTAACTTAGTTACAGAAATAGTGGCATCAGTTTCTGAGTCAGAGCTATGTAAAGTTGGATTGAAATCTGGATCGTTAATATCCGATTCTGCATCGATGTTTTCTTCAGTTGGTGTCTTGTAAACATCAACAGATGCCTTAATATCAGTAGACTGGGCTGCTGTATTTAACAGCGTCATGTTGGATGGTATTTCATCAAATAACTGGTCACATTCCATATTGAAGTTTATTGAGCATGTCATTCCTTTTAAACAAGAAAGTACATTGGTATTTAAATAGAACCTCTAAAAATATTGCTCCTACCAGTTCTGTCCCCATCCAGCATTTGAAATTCTTCCTTAGATGATTTAGGTTCAGAATTATTGAATTCAGTAACTATAATTTTGCTCATTTGTACGTCTACAAGTTGACTGTTAAAGCCCTCTGAAAAGGAATTACATAGGCAGTCAAATAATAACTTACATAATAATATAATATAGTTCCTACCTTTTGTGTCCTTGTCCAGCATTTGAACTCCTTGTTCAAAAAATGTAGATTCAAAATTATTAGACTCAGCAACCATAATTTTGCTCATTTATGCGTCTAACAAGTTACACTATTACACTCTTCTAAAAAAGAAAGGACATTGGTAGTCAAACATAAACTTTAAAAATATTGTGCGTAATACCACTTCTGTTCTTGTCCGGAATTTGAATTTCTTGTTCAGATGATTAAGGTTCAGAAGGTAATTTGAAGCATAATATTATAAAACAAAGTTAGTTAATTGTATGCCAGGCTTATCTTGTTACAGAGTTTTGATGATTACTTACCACCCTGGTTTAAAAATACGACCTCGGCTTCGCGAATAATTCTTGATAGATCTGAGTTATCATTATTCTTTAAAGCTAGCTAGCTGATATTTTATGAACGCTTTTTTTAACTGTCTCTTCCGTATTATTGCTTTTACGAACATCCAACGCTTCGAATATCCTATCAATTCGTCTTGCTAAGGTCTAGAATGAATAAACTCTATAAAAAGTTTGGAATATGTAGCTATATTTTACACGAATAGAAAAGCTTCGTCTCAGACCTGTCAGGCTAAAGTAACGGTCAGACTAACGTATTTTTTTTCCAAGAAAAATGCGATAAAACAATGCATGTCGCTGAATCGAATGTGTTTTTCTTAAAACGAAATGCATTTTAGGTCGTAATGTTTGCGTCTGCCAAATAGATGATATCCAACGAATTTCAACATGGAATGTTAATAGTCTTTACGAACCAGGAAAACTACACAACCTAATAAAGGAAATGAATCGGCTGAAAATAAATATAATGGGAGTCAGTGAAGTCCGATGGACTGGATCGGGACAGATTACGAAAGATAAAATTACTATGTATTACTCGTGTAGTGACCCAACAGATAGACATCACCGACATGGAGTGGCTATTGCTCTTGACAGGAAGACCAGTAAATCGGTGACAGAGTTTGTTCCAATTTCCAAACGAGTCATGTTAATCAAAATGACAGGCAAACCAGTCAACATAAATGTGACACAAGCAGATAAGTCAGAAGAATAAATAACTAAGTTCTATAAAGATCTGGAAAAAGCAATAAGACTAACAAAGAAAGAGGACATAAACATAATAATGGGCGACTTTAACGCCAAGGTGGGTAAAGGAAGATAGGAAGACATAATTGGAGAGTACGGCCTTGGAGTTAGAAATAAAAGAGGCGACCTGCTGTGTGAATTCTGCCAGGAGAACGGTTTTGTCGTCATGAAAACATGGTTTCAGCTCCCACCTCGTAAGTTATATACTTGGAAATCACCAGGAGATCGTCCAAATCGAATAACGAGAAACCAAATTGACTACGTTTTAATAAACAGAAGATTTCGTAACGCTATCAAAAGAATCGCAGCATATCCAGGTGCTGATATTGCATCCGATCATAATCCGCTAATAGCAGATGTGAGGTTAAAACTAGCAAAAATTAAGAGAACAAATACAAACACCAGCACGCCTATAAATACAAGAGAACTGATGAGAGGCGAAAATCTGTAGAAGAGCTATGCAAATCAAATTAATGAAAGAATGCGAATAACAGAACAAAATGATGATATCAAAGAGATGGTCAATGATATTAAAGGAACGATTCTGGCAGTAAAAAGGGAAGTTAAAACACAGATCAGAAAGAGAAAGCATAACGAATGGATGACGAACGAAATTATGGATCTAATGGAAAAGCGAAGGCAACATAAACAACAACGTAATCAAGACAAATACAAACAGATACTCAAAGAAATTCGCCAGAAAATTAAGAAAGCAAAAGAACGTTGGATGGTGGAAAGGTGCAACGAAATAGAACAATTCCAGGAAAAAGGAGATAGTTTTGGACTACATAAGAAGATCAAAGAAATATCGAATATACACAAAAGCCACCACAGAACAAGAATACGCAACGACAGAAACGAATACATAGAGTCAGAAGAGGAGATAGTAATGGCGTGGAAAGAATACGCAGAAAGACTTTTTAATGACGAAAGACCAACACAACCAACGCGTAAACTTCCTTCCGAAAACTTATCAGGGCCATCAATAATGCGAAGTGAAATAGAATATGCAGTTCGAACCACAAAGTTGCATAAAGCAACAGGTCCAGATAAAATTAATATAGAAGCAATAAAACTACTAGACGAGGAGAATATCGAAATCTTGGAAAAGCTGTTCAATACAATTTATGATACTGGTTACATTCCGCGAGAATGGCTGCAGTCATCCTTTGTGATGATCCCAAAAACAGCTAATGCCACAAAATGCAATGAACACCGCTTAATCAGTTTAATGAGTCACCTGCTGAAACTCTTCCTTAGGATATTACACTCAAGAATGTACAAGATACTAGAAGAACTTAGCGGGTTAACACAATTCGGTTTTAAGGGAGGACTAGGAACAAGAGAGGCAATTTTATGTTTGAACACTTTAATACAAAACTGTTTAGATCAACGAAAAGATGTCTACCTCACCTTCATCGACTACGAGAAGGCATTTGACAATATTAAACATGATATCATGATGGAACTACTACATAGGGCTAACATTGACCAGAAGGAGATCAGAATTATTCAGAATCTATACTGGAACCAAATGGCAAAGGTGAGGATTGATCAAGACCAATATACGGATGAATTTGAAATCCGGAAAGGTGTCCGCCAAGACTGCATACTCTCTCCGATGCTTTTTAATTTATATGTTGAAAATATATTTGCGGAAGCATTAGAAGACACGGAATTAGGCATTAAGGTGAACGGCATACCAACTAGCAACCTACACTATGCGGACGACAGAGTGATTATAACTGATAAATTGGAAGATCAGCAGTTATTAATTGATAGGGTGAATAGCATAGGTAAAAAATATGGCCTCAAAATCGACATTTTGAAAACGAAATATATGGTCATTAGCAGAAACCCTCCAGAAAACCCGATAATATGCATAGGTGACGATCGCATAAAACGCGTGAAAACTTTTAAATACCTTGGCACCACAATCAATGACCAACCGGATCCACAACAAGAGATAAAAACCCGAATACAAATGGCAAGACAAGCTTTTGTGAAATTCAGACCGCTCCTATGTAATCAAAACCTAAATTTCGAAATACGCTACAGAATGGTCAAGTGCTACATATGGTCCATCTTGCTTTATGGCATGGAAACGTGGACTTTGAAAAAAACATCTATCAACAAACTTGAAGCATTTGAAATGTGGTCATTAAGAAGAATGATGCGCATACCGTGGGTGGATAGAGTTCGAAACGATGACGTCCTTAAGAGAGCCGGCGTGGAAAGAGAACTCTTTAAATTAATTAAAAAACGCAATATTGGTTACCTTGGGCACATATTGAGAGGAGCAAAATATGAAATACCACAGTTAATCCTACAAGGGAAGATCGAAGGTAGGAGAGGAGCCGGCCGCAAACAATTATCCTGGTTAAGGAATATTAAAGAATGGACAGGAATACACAATACAGGCGAGCTGTGTCACGCCGCCAAGAACAGAATTCTAGTAATGAGATAGTCGCCTACGCACTTTGGTGTATGGCATGTTAAGAAGAAGAAGATAGAATTTTTTATGAAGAAAAGTACTTATCTCCTACACGAGAACACATTACTAAAGAATATATATAACACGAAAACTGCGTAACTCCATTGAATACAATATTTTACCCTACTGCCCTGTATAATTACTAATAAATAATTGAAAAAAGTTATGTTCCTTATATAATAAAAGTTAGTCTTACCTTATAACAGCTTGTTGTGTAAATTAAGCTAATATTATCACTGCATTTATGCTAATGATTCACTGTACACGTGCACAAATTGACACTTCGTAACAAACTGATGGATTTACGAAGTTTGCTGACTTAATTTGGCGGGAAAGGAGATACTCCGTTTTTTACTTAAGATATTGCAAGGCAAACAATTTAATCTTGGATTTATGGACTTTGCTAGTGTATGCGTTATAATATTTTCTACTAGATGGCACAAAAATGTAATTTTGTTAAAAAAGTGGAGTTACGCACTTTGCCGATTAAGCCGACGAAACTAAGTTATACCCCGTATATAATTTTTTTCCATTTTTTTGGGTTATTATAATTAAGATTGTATATCGCTTAGGTAATGAATACGATTATGTTCTAACGTTTAATTACTTAAGAGAGTTTTTATTTACTTTATTAGTATTAAAGAGTAGAGTATTAAAAAACAATCTTATCTGTATATGACTCGCTCAAATTATGGCTAAGGAAGTTAATATATCAAAATTTGTTCAAATCATATTTATATATCTCAATTTTTTTGGAATTTCTTATAAAAATTCAAAATTAATATGGAAAAAACTATATACTTTTATAATTTTAATTAGTTTAATCTCAACTTATGGGTACTGTACATACAGAAAATTTAATGAACCAGAATATCAAGATTATCATACTTTTACAATAATCATTGAACAAATCGTAAGTTTTTTGGTATTTGCGAATATGGTAACAACAACAATTGTAACTAATTTTATATACCCATCGCATATGGAAGATATCTTAAACAATTTCTTAGATTTTGATAAGAGGATAACACCGGAAAGGCCAAATAGAATTTTTTCTCTCTTCTGCCATTATTTTGTCGGATTTCATATATACTATTGTTTTCTCACAAGCATTGATATGTACTCCTGGATCAAGAGAGTATCGTTCAGAATATTTTGTATTTTTATTATTAAAGTGATTCACATAATTGTTGCAAATTACATGATGATTATTTGGTACTGCTGTGCTTTGGAAATAACTAGCAGGTTTCGAAGATTGAATGTTATATTACTACATTTTTCTAGCAATTTTCAAATAGTAAACAAAAAGAAGGTACCAGCTCTGGGTAGCACAGAGAAAGCTATTGGAAACGTACGGAACATAAGAAGAGCATACATCATATTATGTGATAATGTAAGTTTGGTTAATGATGTGTTGGGCTACTCGTTGCTATATTTTATATTTTTTATTATTGGAAGTGTTCTCTCCTATACCAATTTTATGATACAAGCATTATTGTCGACTTTACCGTCAGGTGATCAAAAACCAGGATTTTTTAAATTACTTGGATGTATTAATATTATAGATAATTTCGTAAGTAAAATTGATATTCTCTACTTATTTTTGTTAAAATTTTGTTTGTTGTTTAATGGTCTGTCAGGCTTTCCATTGGATAGGACTTTATCAAAAGAATAAATGATAATTACTATTTAAATGGGAATAAGCCACAATTAAAGGTTAAAGTAGGTTTATTGGCGTTTCAATTTCGACTTCGGAAATTGTTCTCAAACGTCAATAAACCTACTTTAACCTTTAATCGTGGCTTATTTCCATTTAAATGGTAATTACTTTAAAATACCACAAGAAAATAGCTTCAGAGCAATATTAAGAATAAATGATGTAACATTTATAAGTAATATTGTTCTAAAATAATTTCTAGATTTTAAACAATTGTATTAGAGTAGTAATTGTATTAAAAATAATGGAGCTGAGAGGATATATTTCAAAAAAGTTCATTTATCTCTTAAACCGAAACATATGTGTCTATAGTACATAATGGGACACATCCGGTCTTAGGGCCACGGCGCAGAAATATCTACATAGAAACATTTATTTTGATTTTGGATGCATAAATTTTATATTTTTACTCATAAAAGAAAATTCTGTTGCTACTATTGTAAAAATTTATTATTTAACACAGGGATATTTATAAAAATATTATAGGTAAAATTGATATCTACACAATAGGACAAACATGAAGAATGTCCTAAAATGAGATAGAGAGTAAAACATAGATTGCTGGTTACAAAATATGAGAGCTCTTACCTGTAATATTAGAATGTCTTAAACACTAACGGTTCAAAAAGCTATCCCAAGGTACAAAACGGTTTATTAAAGAGAAAAAGAGGGAAAAACAAATAGCATAAATAATATTAGTATAAATACATAAAGAACTAAACAAAATTCCTACTACTAAATACTACTTACTAGTTAACAAGTCTTTGAAAAGTGTATGTGCACTATTGTCTATCCAACCACTGTGTCTAAGGCTACCAATGCAAAATTTTTTAAAACTTATTATTAATTGCTTTTATACCATAAGCTGGACAAACCTTTTACAGATTCAGAGAGCACTGTATAAATGTGTCAGGAGTAAATCCTTGATGAGTTTTTTAAGGCTTCTTTCTGCAGAGATGTTGCACCGTGCGGGACTAAATTCGCTCTGAGGGTAGGCGGGGTGACTGATTTTTCGGTGAGTCTTTTTTGTAAGAGTTTTAAGCGCACAAAAAACTATATTTCTAAAAACTGTTGATATATGTTTCGACAATCGTTTGACATTTATGACATTTATAAAGTGGGTGCATTTGTGTCAAAAGTGGAGTTAAATACTAAATTAAAATATTTATAAATAGTTTTACATGTTCGAATGGATTTATTAGAACAAATATTAAAAAAACTTAGAACTATTTAAAGTTAACACACCGAATTTCAACAATTACTATTAACTATAAAGTTAGACTCCCATTATAGCACAATTATTGCACTGCAAGTAAATAGAATCGCTACATTTTATAAATTTGTATGATGTTTTTTTTCTTTGAGGTGGGCAGATAGAACCTGTTTTGCATTTCTGAAGTATACGTCAGATGGAAGTTCTTCGGTGGGATTTTCTAATTCTTCAGGAATGAGTTCACGTATAAGTGACCTTATATCTCTAGTAAGACTTAGAATTAATAGACATCTCCTCAGATGTGGTTCTATAACAGTCATAACCACACTTTAAATAAAGTGGATCCTTTTCATTGAGGGATTTTGACGGTTACACAAATATAATATGAAATTATTGACACAACTTACTTATATTGATTAAAGTGTAAAATATTACTAACGGCACCTGGTACTTATATTAGATGAATATAAGCAGTTTTTATATCCAAAATGTCTACACATTTTTAATAACAGACAATTTCCGGTTTATTTTTATAAGGGTCTGTTTCAATCCTATTATGCATGTACGATATAAGCACAACTGATCCGTTGATTTTCGAAACAATTGACAAGGGAGTTACAGGCATATTAGTAGCAAAGTGTTGATTCCACTTTGCCTTAAATTTTGGTGGTATATAAGTTTTATTTATTCTAATATTGCCGACATATTTTAGATACCGTAGATTGGGGATACTTTGAACTCGGGGGTTATTTTGATCAAAACTTTAAAAATTAGTTATATGCCTCAGGCGTGTGCGCTTAGCCACTGCCGATAACCGAATTTTGCCTAGTCGGCAGCAATGTTACTGTTATTTAGTATTTATGACCATTCGATACCGATATACACGCGTGTGCTAGAAGTACAAGCATTTTTTTGGAGTATTGAGTTTAACATCAATTTTGTTAAGTGAAAAACTTCGTACATATCACGGTAAGTATATTGTTTATACAACGTATTCTTTCATGTAGTGATTAGAAGTACTTTGATCATGAATCTCACTGAAAATAACGAAAGCAGGTTATGGGAGTGATTAAGAGTACGGCGTGAAATTACTGGGGGAGACATTGATCAATACAATGGGCAACATTGATCGTGTGATCAATGTTAACCCAGACGATCCGTATAATCGTTTTTTTCGAACAGATGAAAATATTAATCAAATAAATATTATTTAAACGTATTCTTTCTTGCAGGAAAATGCCCCGTAAGTATAAAAGATTACTTGGCAGCAGAAGTTACGCTGATTACCCTCCAGCAAATTTAGAAAGAGCCATTGAACGGGTAGTTGAAGGTACACTATCTATTAGAGAAGCATCAAGACAATATAAAATTCCCTTTGGTACCCTGTATAACAGATATAAAGGAAAACATATTGGCACCCCCGGACATCCTACTATTTTCACCAAAGGAGAAGAGGTAGCAATTTTAAAAGCAGCCGCTAAATGTGCTGACTGGGGCTTTCCTTTATCTATTCAGGACCTACGAATGATGGCAAAATGATATATGGATCAACAAGGAAAAAACGTGGCTATATTTCAAAATAATCTGCCTGGTATTGACTGGGCATACAGCCTACTTAATAGGCATAAGGATTCGTTTGGGCAACGACTAGCAATAAATATTAAACGTGCTAGAGCTGCTGTTTCAAAAGTTACACTAGAAGAGTTTTATAATAACTTGGAGCCAGTAATTAAAGATTTGCCCAGTTCCAACATTTTCAACCATGACGAATCTAATTTGTCAGACGATCCAGGGAAAAAACGTTGCATATACAAAAGAGGCATTAAGTACCCCGAAAAAGTGATATCACTCCAAAAGTTGTACCACTATTATGGTATGTTCTGCTGCAGACGGAACTCTTCTCCCTCCCTACGTCATTTATAAAAGCATTCACCTGTATGATACGTGGAAGGAAAATGGACCGCTTGGTTTACCTTGCTGCGATAAACCAAGCTGCAACCAAAGGACAAGGTATAATCGTACTCAAAGTGGATGGATAGATGGCGTAACTTTTAGAGACTGGTTCACAACTTGCTTTTTACCCCATGCACGACGTTTAGAAGGAAGAAAAGCTTTGATAGGAGATAATTTGTCGTCACACATGGATGTTGAAGTTCTTAAGATGTGTGCTGAACATGAAATTGACTTCATATGCTTAGTTCCAAATTCTACCCATTTGTGCCAACCACTGGACGTGGGCTTTTTCAGGCCAATGAAACAGGCTTGGAGGACGACGTTAACGGATTGGAAATTACAAAATTTGCGACTAAGTACAGTTCCAAAAGATATGTTTTCATCTCTTTTAAGGAAAACATTAAAAACTCTTGACGAAGTCACTCCTCGAGTTTCGAAAGGTGGTCCATCCCAACAAACGGATAAAATTGCGTCAGCAGTAAAGTAAAACTTAATTAGCTCCTTTCGTTCTACTGGTATTTATCCGTTTTGAACGGGTGAAGTTTATAAGAAATTGCCAACAGATGACGCTCCACAAAATGCATTAACTGCACTTCTAAAGGAGCAAAGATTTGGAGGACCAGAGAGACCAAAAATAAGAAAAAAGAAACTAGATGTAGCTCCCGGAGCTAGTGTGTCAACAGCAATAATTGAGCAGCAATCAGAAGATAGTTCAGATAAAGAAAGCCACATATTACAGTCAGATGAATCCGAGTCCGAAAATGAATCAGACTTGTTAGAAAATGAAGAAAACTACGAAGTGCAGTCTGAAGTAGATAAGGTTCAAGCAGGTAGATATATTTTAGCAAAATTCTTATCTCAGAGAGGAAAAAAAACTTATATCTATGTCTGTAAAATTTTGGAGGTAGAGCCGGAAGTAATAGTCATAGGCTATAAATCCTTAAAACCCAGCAAGACAGAATTTAAGATGATTGATGCCGACATATCCCAAATTAGTAAGGAGGATATAGTTGAATTTTTACCAAATCCCGCATCTATAGAGTGTTTAGATGGAAGCACCAAATGCATTTTTAAAAAAGACATTAAAGTAGTTGAAGTTTAGTTTAATTTGAAACACGTTAACATACCTTATTTTTCTGTAAAATTCGTAGTTTTTAAGTATTTGAAGTGCAGTTTCATTTCATTATCATCAAATACATTATTTTCTGTAAGTTTCATAATTTTTTTTTACCCTAAAAAGTCATAATAAAATAAGATTTGTCAAAATATGTTTTCAAAGTGAATAACATTGGGGATACTTTCATATTAAACTAAAATTACATGTGTGATCAAAATATCCCCATCTACAGTATATCTTTGATCAGGTCCTTTAATTTTTTTTTCTTGAAAAGTATCAAACATTTAGTGTTAATATTTATTGTGTGTCTTGATAAATGAAACCCGATTATTACTGATTTTTTTAGTCGATTTTAACTCTTAGATAAAAGTTTTGTTTAACATTAAAATTTAAAAATGATCAATGTATCCCCATTCTACCTATATGTTTGTCTATCAGCTTCAATGAAATGAACGTTCTCCTTCGGAAAGTCCAGTTTTGTCACTGTTAAATTTTTTCACATGCGAAAAATCATGTCATTTGTTAGCTGTATTACCAACTATCATTCTACCAAAATTCTACAATAATTACCTTATTACAACCCTTGATAATACCTTCTACTTCCATTTCCAACCCCCTTACTTTAGAAATACAGACAGTTGTAAGAGAGCAAATAAGAAGACGCTCCTCTTGCCTGTTGCCTATCATTAAGAACAGACGTACTCTCTCTTGCCTGTTACCTATCGTTGGGAACAGACGCTCTCTCTTCCCTGTTGACTTTTGCTAGTAACAGAGGTATTCTTTCTTCGGTTGACTATGCTAACAACAGATATTCTCTCTCTCCCGCTTATAGTTACGCGAAGATGCTGCTTGCCTGTTGCCTATCGTTAGGAACAGAGGTATTCTCTCTACTGTTGACTGCCGCTAACAACAGACATTCTCTCTCTGCCGCTTATAGTTACGCGAAAAATACCGCAAATACCGTTTTAAATTAATTACTATTTAAATGGGAATAAGCCACAATTAAAGGTTAGGGTAAGCTTATTGACGTTTCAATTTTCACTTCGGAAATCGTTCTCAAAATACAAACATTAGTAAATTAAACAAATTTTATTTTTTTTGTTAACAAAAAAACATAAATTAATATTGTGTTTCTTTTTGGTAATTAGCCAAAGTGCATCGATTATAGATGAGTGCATTTTTCCACGCCCCAGAAGTGGTTTCGGGCTAAAGACCAGCCTTACTATCACATTCTTTCTTTTATCTACTCCCGTCTATTTATTCACATTAACTATATCCACCATTTCGTCCTGGATTGTCTGTCGCATAATATTCGTTGCTGCTCTATCTCTAGAAACCTTCATCATTCAAGTAAGTTAATTCAGTTATCTGAACAGCTCATAGCAATGGTGTGGAACCTGTCTGGAATAACTTAAAAATAGTTTAAAAATCTAGTTTGAATTATTTTTTTATGGGACTTTAAAATATTGATTTGAAAAACTACAAAGCAAACAATGAACATAAATTAATAAAGAACTACAAGTATGAAATCTATATTGTCTACGACTGCAACATTATCCCCTTGATTATCTTTTACTCATTAAGTAATTGTATGAAATAAAAATAAAACATATTTCTAGTGGCACCCTTACAATGTAAAGCGTAATTAATATGCATTTAGAGTGAATTAGACAAACGCAGTAATAAAAAGTTGCCATTGACGATATATTAAATATCTTTTAAATTGTGCTGTTAGTATAATATGGCTCCTTTATCAAGTAAGAACTACTACACCTGTTTTAGATATACGTTTGTATACTTAAAACTTTGGGGCATTAAAATCCATCATTTGGACTCCAAATTTTACAGTTATTATGTTAAGTTGCTATTTCTATTTTTAACATTGGGATATGCAATTATCTCATATATCGTAGCAACAATTTTCAATCAAGAAAAGCTTATCGCTAGGATTGGAGACGTAGGTAAGAATGTTTGTCTGGCACTCACTGTGGCTGCTACCATATATATAACAAATTTCTCCAATGAAAAGCCTGAAAATCTTTTCGAATTTCTAAAAAATGTGGATGTGTTTCTTGGTGTCAGAATTTGACCAGTATATTCAAAGTTTCTCTTTGTTTTCAGTTTTGCAAACATACAGTCTCTTATTTTGTTGGTGTACTACGGTTATAGTTTAAAGCTAACCAATTCGTTTGAATTAAGCTTATATAATTTTGTAAAGGGTATTCAATATTTGCACGCAGTTATTTCAATTTCTACGACGATTTGGATAACTATGGAGATTTACTCAAGGTTTAAATCATTGAACCATGGGCTTGAACATATATTTAAAATAAGTAATTTTGACTCAATAACTGATATTACTTGCACAATACAAATAAAACCAAGTTACAGACCTCGAATAATAAGAGATTTAAGAATTACAATCAAATGCTATAACAGCCTTTGCAATGCATTGGACGTAGTTAACAGCATTTTTGGATTTACGATTTTGTTTTATGTGTTGTTCGCTATACCTGCTATTGTAGGATACACAACAAATTTGTTACTAAATGCACTATCTGGTTATCCAATAACTCAGTTATCTGAGAAAGAGATGATAAGCTATATTTGGATTATTGAGATTCTCGTAAGTATTTTCACTCTTTTACATCAAAAGTTTATATCAAAATGCTTTCAATTTTTTTAAATAAAATTTATGAAATAGTATTTATTATTTTCTTTTATTTATAATGTCTTGGAAAACGAAACAAATTATTTAATATAACTAGTAGTATACATTTTCCAAGGTAAATTCTGATTTTTATATTTATTATTATTTGTCTGTTTTTTCCTATATCCGAGGAAATGAAGCATTAAAAAGCACTAAACCTACCAGTTTTCCGCGTCAAGATGAATCGCTATGCAACTTTTTGCGTTTGATTCGGGTAAGAGTCAGGAAAGTTCGTGAAAAAAATTCATGGTCGTAACATGAAAATTTCATTTTGTGCATAAGGAAAATGCATTAAAAAAGTACATGAAAAATTTTTTAGCTTGGAAAGTAACGAGCGATCCACAATTATTTTCATGAAAGCTATCCAAGCAAGAAATTGCGTATGTCTTGCTTTAATCGAAATTTGTATCATTATTTTATAAATTAACTAGCTGGCCCGCAGAACTTCGTATTACCTTAAAGTTAAATAACGTATTATAATCAGTTCAATAAACTCCTCTTTCGAGTCTATTAAGTACCAGAAATCTCTGGGTAATAAAATAAATCCGGTCGAGGTGTCAATAGCGACTTTATCATTTCCAATATGTAAGAATTTTGATCTTGTTGCCAAAACACTAGCCTGTTATTTGTCTATTGGAGCGTCTTTATATACCACAACAAATTAGATGATGTTAGGTATGCGTTTAGTTTACCCGCCGCAGTTAATTGGGAAATAATTATTAATGTCGTCTCTGTCATCAAGTGCCACCAATCACGCACTTCGATGTTCATCGCCCTTCCTTCTGGAACAAATAATTAAATCTAATTGGTCGAGATACGAAAAGGTTTCATATAAAAGTTAATTTATCTTTAAATATGGGACATTTTCGGATCTCAACTCAGTCAAGTACAGTCAAGTGTTAGTGTGTGTTTTACCCGTGTAGGGTAGCTCCCTAGAGCACTTTGCTCGAAGGGCTCTGTTTCTTTCTAAGACTCTGAAGCTGAGTTTTTTTCTCCTTAGAAAGAATGTGTTTTATTTACCACCTTAATAAAACCACAAGGGCATTGACCTCCTCAAGGTCATGCCACAATAAGAGCGTACCGGCCAACTACGCAATATTACACCATATTGCGCAATAGTTGGACAAATTAATAAACATGGAAACTTGCACCAAGTTGCAATCAGTTTTTCCTACGTTTATTAATTCCCCCGGAGACGACATGGCGCCCAACCTTCAACGAACTCTACCACGACTCCGAGATGTCAGAGTTCTCATGCTCCGCGATCGAAAATCGCAAAAAGTTCCAACACGATGCCTGCATCAAAACCACTCAAGAAAACAGCGGGGAGAAGCATCGGATGTTAGTACACCACACTAACATGCCGATATCCACCTTCTGCAGCCCTGAAACCGTCGATGTGCCATATCTCCGACGAGCCAGCCTACTTGATGCTAAGTACCTGATGCAGTGGATGTCTCCGCAGTGGCCAGTCACTGCCTGCCCTACCATTATGTGGTCCAGAGCACCACGGAGGCTCAGGCAAACCCACCGGTGACATGCAGAGGGGAAATGTACAGCTAGAGAGGACGAAGCCGCCGTAGAACGAGCACGTCGCCGAGGATGGACCTGCAGATGCTGTCCACAACACCGATCACCGCCTGTGAGTGTTTTTGTGCAGTGTAAGTGCGCGCTACGCGAGTGTACGCGAGTGTAGTGTGTGTTAGAGGACTTGTAAGTAATTTGACAATATAGACATATTCATTTTGATATATTTCATCTTATATTTGATATAGTTTATGCATTTTTTTTCTTTCCTATATGTGATTTGTAAAAAAAAAATTGTTTTTTTAAGTTTTTTAATAAAAATCATCTTTTTTTTATCAGCCTCAGAGTCTCCAAAGCAGGGGGGATGTCATCAAGTGCCACCAATCACGCACTTCGATGTTCATCGCCCTTCCTTCTGGAACAAATAATTAAATCTAATTGGTCGAGAAACGAAAAGGTTTCATATAAAAGTTAATTTATCTTTAAATATGGGACATTTTCGGATCTCAACTCAGTCAAGTACAGTCAAGTGTTAGTGTGTGTTTTACCCGTGTAGGGTAGCTCCCTAGAGCACTTTGCTCGAAGGGCTCTGTTTCTTTCTAAGACTCTGAAGCTGAGTTTTTTTCTCCTTAGAAAGAATGTGTTTTATTTACCACCTTAATAAAACCACAAGGGCATTGACCTCCTCAAGGTCATGCCACAATAAGAGCGTACCGGCCAACTACGCAATATTACACCATATTGCGCAATAGTTGGACAAATTAATAAACATGGAAACTTGCACCAAGTTGCAATCAGTTTTTCCTAGGTTTATTAATTCCCCCGGAGACGACATCTCCGGTGTAATTAATAGACGTATGAAAATGTGTTAGCAACTTGGTGCAAGTTTCCATGTTTATTAATTGTTCTAACTATTGCGCAATAAGGTGTAATATTGCGTAGTTAGCCGGTACGCTCTTATTGTGGCATTGTCTTGAAGAGACAATGCCTTCATGGTTTTATTGGTGGTGGAAATAAAACACAGTCTTTCTAAGAAGAAAAAAACTCAGCTTCAGAGTCTTAGAAGTCAAAGTTTGCAGAGCCCTTCGAGCAAAGTGCTCTAGGGAGCTACCTACACGGGTAAAACTATACCATACACTACTGTACTGTACTCACTTGACTGACTTGAGATCCGAAAATGTCCCATATTTAAAGATAAATTAATTTTATATGAAACCTTTTCATTTCTCAACCATTTAAATGTAATTATAAGTTCCAGAAGGAAGGGCGATGCACAGCGAGGTGCGTGATTGGTGGCACCTGGATGACATCCCTCCTGCTTTGGAGACTCTGAGGCTGATAAAAAAAAGCTGATTTTATTAACAAACTTAAGAAAAACAATTTTTTTACAATTCACATATAGAAAAGAAAAAATGCATAAAATATATTAAAAATGTATATGTCCATATTGTCAAATTAACTTACAGTTCTCTAACACACACTACACTCGCGTACAATCGCGTAGCGCGCACTTGCACTGCACAAAAACACTCACAGGCGGTGGTCGGTGTTGTTGACAGCATCTGCAGGTCCATCCTCGGCGATGTGCTCGTTCTACGGCGGCTTCGTCCTCTCTAGCTATACGTTTCCCATCTGCATGTCGCCGGTGAGTTTGCCTGAGCCTCCGTGGTGACTCTGGACCACATAATGGTAGGCAGGCAGTGACTGGCTACTGCGGAGACATCCATCGCATCAGGTACTTAGCATCAAGTAGGCTGGCTCGTCGGAGATATGGCACATCGACGGTTTCAGGGCTGCAGAAGGTGGATATCGGCCTGTTAGTTTGGTGTACTAACATCCGATGCTTCTTCCCGCTGTTTTCTTGAATGGTTTTGATGCAGGCGTCGTGTTGGAACTTTTGCGATTTTCGATCGCGGAGCATGAGAACTCTGACATCTCGGAGTCGTGGTAGAGTTCGTTAAAAGGTTGGGCGCCATGTCGTCTCCGGTGTAATTAATAAACGTATGAAAATGTGTTTCCATGCAAGTTTCCATGTTTATTAATTCTTCTAACTATTGCGCAATATGCTGTAATATTGCATAGTTAGCCGGTACGCTCTTATTGTGGCATTGTCTTGAAGAGACAATGCCTTTATGATTTTGTTGGTGGTGGAAATAAAACACAGTATTTCTAAGAAAAAAAAACTCAGCTTCAGAGTCTTAGAAAGTTTGCAGAGCCCTTCGAGCAAAGTGCTCTAGGGAGCTACCCTACACGGGTAAAACTACACCATACACTGACTTGAGATCCGAAAATGTTCCATATTTAAAGATAAATTAACTTTTATATGAAACCTTTTCATTTCTCAACCAATTAAATTTAATTATAAGTTCCAGAAGGAAGGGCGATGCACATCGAGGTGCGTGATTGGTGGCACCTGGATGACATTAATTAAGGAACAGTCTGCAAATACAATTATGACATGTCCAAAAATGTTTTTGATTGTCACGAATATCTTTCAAAGTTTTGCCTAGTCCCTGTAATTACCTCTTGTGGGCGAATGTACAATAATCCCAAACGATTAATTTGCATACCTGTAAAATCTTCGCCATTTCTATATTTTTGGCAATGTTGCAATCTGGTATTTCAAAAATTTGCATCTCGTTCGCCTTCCAATTAAGTTGCAGATATTTCAGGTAAGGCCAACGCTAAGGTTACTGCGATCTGATCATTGCCAATAACACTAAAATTAGTAATGTCTTTTCTGTCCATCCCCAGCATCAAGGAAGTAAATTTCGCCAGATCCAATGTTCACAGCTTCTACCAAAGTATCGTGTTGAACTGTTGTTCTCTTTGTAACTGTTGTTCCCTTTCATAAAGTCACAAAGTAACTATTAGACAAATATAAATGGTGAATCATAAATTTTCTTTGAAAGATATAGTAAGATCCACTAAAAAAAATTTATTCTGTTTTATTCTATTTTATTCTATTTTATTTTGTATAATTTTATTTTATTTTATATTATTTTACTCTATGTATGGGTGCCGCTTGTGTATAAAAATTGAAAAAATAACTTTTTGTTTTGATTTTTTTTTATAATATAGAAGTAACCTATAAATGCCTATTTTACTTATATACCTAATCCAATAGTAAACATTAAAAAATCATTAAAAAGAGTAAACAGTTGAATTAAACTAAATTGTTATTTTAAGAATATTATGATCTATAAAACTCATCTTACAATATGAAAGAACTATTAGATACAGCTAGTTAAGCTGGCGCAAAAGATAAAGAAGATAGAGTGGTTAAAAATACTTACGAATATGATCGGTATGAAGTCAAATAATAATAATGAAGATTTACTAATTGAGAAAAAGATTAGTACTAACAATAATATTTATTAAATAAAACAAAACACACAACAAATTTGATTAAATACCTTTAAAAATATTTGTGAAGTGAAGTTAGACGACTTTTTTTCTTTCTACACGTAATTTGACAGGTTAAGTCAAAATGATGAATCTTTAAATTAAAAGTTTTCTAGTCTGTATTTAATTTAAATACAGGCGGCGTTTATTTTATTGAAGTACAGTCATAAAGGACGCACAACTGCCATGATTATGTTTCAAAATAAAAGTTTTATTCAAGCATTACGTTAAATACGTCTTTACTAACACTCTATTTATTTTGTTAATCATAGCTTCTTTAGTTATGGCCATCCATTGGTTATATTGCGATTTAAAGTGAGACAAAAACTGTTTTTAAGGTCTTTCCGTACAGTTTTTTGAAAATTATCTTTGACACAAACCATCTCCTGATGATATCGAACAACAAAAACAGAATTATCTAATTTGGTGCAGTCGTTCTGAAATGATGCCCGTACAAAAATTTTGGCGATTTATTTTTATTAATACATATAGATTTTGATTAGCATTGTAAAACATTAAAAAAATCAGCCAAAACCCTTAGCACAGAACTTTAATCAAAAATAAAAAAAATAACAAAAATTATAAGTAACAATTATAAATAAAATCAAAGAAGATGCTGTATATGTACACCATCCACATCTCTACATAACGTAACGCTTCTTCTCATTGCGTCTATATCTATAACTTTGTGAAGGAAGTATTATTTAATTATTTAATATGATTCTCTATTATTTGTCTAAGATCTTCCAAATTCGCTACAGGAGTTAAAAATCGAATGACCTTTTTGGTGGAAAAATTAATAATAAGGCTCAAATAATGTAGTGCTGTAAGAATTCCAGTCCCGTCTTACTGATTATGGCCAGAAAATAGATTTCGAAAACGCAAAAACCATCGCTCCCACTCGCTCCTTAAAATCGAGAATCATTCCTGAAACCATCGAAATTTAAAAACGACCTAACAGCTTAAACACGCGCAATGACAATAAAAGACTGCCGGCAACATGGCGACCGCTACTTCAGCGACCCCCGTCTCAACCCATCCCGCTCGCATGGACACTAAGGAGTAGGCAGATTGAGACCTCAGTACCCTCAGTACCCTCAGAGACCCCTAACTCGAACGGAACCGTATCCATTTTTATAATGGCTTCAAAATGGGTACCGAAACGTCGAGTTTTAAATTCTCAATGCAGTTCTTCCCGAGAACTTAGTAATTTTCATTTACCTGATCGCGGAAATTTATCCCACTATTGGTAATAGCCATGCCGGGATCAGACTCCGAAATCGAAAATACAAGTGGAAATACCGTCGCTCAGGCGAGTATAGCTGAAATTGTTCATACAGCGGTACAGGCAATCCTCGATTATGAAGAGAAAAAGAAAACTGCCGGTTCAGAAAATCAGACACCGACACATAACCCCATAGAAATTAGTAACAGTGAATTATCAACTTTAATGCCGGAATTTTCGAGCAGAGACAAAAGCCAGAATGTTTCAATGTCGTTAGAAAGAACTGAGAAAATCAAAACTGTGTATAATGTGCCAACTGATATTTTGCAACTGTTAGTCATTGGAAAATTAACCGGAAAAGCGAAGGAATGGTACCTCAGCAAACCAAATTTAATTTCCACAGATTGGACAGGTTTAAAAAATGAAATTAAGAGAATGTATGGGAGAACTTATATGATCCAGTGTTGTCGAGAACAAAGATGGAGTCTAGAAGATGGCAAAAGAGTGAAAAGTTTTGAGCATATTTCCATGACAAACTGTTACTGGGCAACAAAGCAAGAGTTGATGACGAAGATATGGTACATTATATGATTGATGGGTTTGATGATCGCCTACTTCAAAATCAAGCCAAAATGATGTTATCCACACTCAATAGCACTGAAGATTTATATAGGTTGATGGGGAGTGTTGTTAAAGACGAGTCATCGGGGAGTGGACAAAGGTTTGTTACAGCATCAAGTTATAAGGCAAGTGCCAACCAGAACCAAACTCATACCGCAACACAGGGTCGGATGCCAGTTCCTGTAAAATGTATAATTGTGGTCGTACCGGACATAAAGTGACGGAGTGTAGACAAGCCAAGCGTGATAGGGGATCATGCTTTAGATGTGGAAGCAAGGATCATATGGTAAGAGACTGTCCTAATAGAAACCAGCAACTGGTGCAACAAGTCGCAGATTCAACTACTAGAGATAGCAATGGAGCCATGGGTCTAGTGGAACGTCCTATGAGCCAAACGGATCCTTTTGTACTAAGTCTGGTTTTAGATAAGTATAGCATAACATTAAATGGTATAATAGATACAGGGAGTCCAATATCATTGATATCAGAAAATTTTGTAAAGGCAGAAGATATTATTTCTTCTACTAATACTGAATCTTATTCAGGTATAAATAAATCACCTTTGAAGGTTTTAGGGCTTTTTTATGACACAGTTACTTTGGATGACATATCAGTAAATCTAAAATTTTATGTTGTTGAGAAAGATTCTTTTAGTTGTAATTTACTTTTGCGTCCAGATTTTATAAACAATGAATCCATAGAAAATATAAATTTTTCAAATGGTTCTTTTAAAATAAATAAAAACTCTTGTGTACATAGAGAGGAAGACTATCAGTTTCCTTTTACAGATGTTTTGTTTATTAACGATATGGTAAATTTAGATGCAGACTTGAATATTAATTATTGTTTACCTTTTGAAATAACTACTAGTGTTCAAACTTTATTGAAGTCATATTACTTTGATTATGATAAACCATTAAAACCACAGTGTGATTTCAAAGCGCAGCTTGGTTTAACTAAAAATGAACCTTTATCAGACCACGTAGACTATCCTATGCAGAGAAAAAGTCATTGGATGAAATTCTTGCTAATTTATTAGAAAATAATGTTATTAGGGAAAGTGATTCACCTTTTTGTTCACCAGTAGTATTAACTAAAAAGAAGTCAACTGAATATCGAATGTGTGTAGAATATCGTAACAATCATTAAAAAATTCTATATTCTAGATTACAACTTTGCTGTAGACAGGCGTCCTCATTTTGCTAAAAAAAATTTTTACATATATACCGACGGTCCACTCTAATATATATATATATATATATATATATATATATATATATAAAATCTGCATATATGTGCTGGTAGTGTATCTTCAATTGCGTATATCACACACTGCTCTTCAGCAAGCATTCAATCTACCTACAGTTTGTTTCGTCTATTCCTTGTAGCCGAATAGCGCTTGTGATCACTTCGTACAATATGTTGCCGAATACTTCCTTTACATAAAACATTGCATACAGCCTGACCTCTTGGTTTTTCATAACATAATCTACCCTCTGTACGAGATGATGCAATGCCATTTAGGATACGAATCCAACTTTATACGTATAGTTTGCCTGATATATCGGACTTTCCATCAATACAGCATCCCTAATGTACTTATTGAGCAGTTTTTAGTAAAAGTTAAATCAGACGTACCGGTCTTAAGGACTTATGGTACCAGCCTTTATGCTGTTGGTGTATACCACAATCCACAATACCTTCTACTATATAATTTTACAGAAAGTTATTACCTTTCTATAATCCGGTGATTTGAATGGCTCAAATGAGCGTATTGTCCATTGAGAGTTAATAAGCCTTTTCAAGACTAAAAAATCTGATATAATTAATATCTAACCTTTAATTTACTCTCTATTAACTCTTATTTATCTTCTTTTTGAATAATTAATTGCCTTTATAACTTACAATTTTGATTAAAATTATCTTATATCTATTTCAATTTTTACCTCGGAAACCGACTGGGACATCCCATATACTGGTATATTTCCTCCCTGACTATTTTAAAAATAATATAAGTGTTTAATTATAGCTATATTTTTTATCCTAAATATTTTATTATGCGATTGATGATAATACACATTAAGCTCAAATGATTAAAAAAGGTTTAATGTTATTATTCCTACAAAATGAGTCTACAAACACGCAACAACAATTTTCATCATTTTCATAAAACGTTTCTGTATTTGTCATTTTGGGGAATCTCAACACATCGAAAAAATTTAAAAATTTATAAATCTTATCTGACAGTTTTGCTTATAATATCTACATTAGGATGTATTATTATAATATATAACAAATTGAACAACGTCAAAATGTCTTATGATGATCATTTTTTGGCAAAAATTGAAGAGGCTGCTACAAATATATTTCTGGCACTATCAGTAGTTGCCACCATTTGGATGACGAATTTTGGAGCAGTAAATCCTGGAATTTTTTTTGAATGTCTCAGAAATATAGATAAAATCCTTTTTATATCACCTGGACCAATATTTTCGAAGTTTCCTTTATTAATTATTGTAGTTCACTTACAAACATTGCTTATAATCGCATACGATAGCTATTCATGGATTGTGGTAGAATCATTAGAATTGTTCTTACATAATATTATAAGAAGTGCTCAATATGTGCACACGATTTTGTCATTGGGTCTCTTGGTTTGGATGACAATGGAAACTTCTGCAAGATATAAAAAACTGACTGAAAGAATAGAAGATATTTTCCAAGTAAATCGCTCGGAAATTATTACAGATATTACTTATAATATACAAATACAAGCAAATAATCAACTTAAACTCATAAAAGATATTAGGCTTATATCTAGAGTTTACAACATTCTTTGCAACGTAGTGGATACACTGAATAGTATATTTGGGGCAACCATATTATTTTATTGTTTATTTGTTGTATTTTTTGTGGTTGAGTATTTAACGCTCTTGATACTTTTTGGGCTTTCTGCTTATCATACCAGGTCCAATGACGAGACTATACTCAAGTGGGGTAGTTATATATGGATTGCTGAGAACTACGTAAGTCTTTTTATTTATATATTAGGTATTTTTTATATGCTCTAACGATTACAGTTATCCTTATAATATTAGCACAGATATATAATATTAGCATCAGATTGAGTATGTATTTAAAAATGTGAAGGTAATTAGCAAAGGTAGAGAATTAGGTTCTCATCGCAATGGTGTTTATGATGTTTTGACATATCTCTTGCAGTTACTTATACAGTAGAATAAAAGACTGGCAGCGGGCAGCATTCCACAGGTATAGCTTAAAATGTTATCCTTAAGTCGTTTAACATGTTGCTGCGAAAAATCCAAAAACAATAGTTTTTTTGGGAAAGTATTTAGTATTTATTTACATCTTTTACATTTAATATTTTTTTACTGTATTATAATATGATCTTGTTTAATGATATATTTTGACTACTTATTTACTTTAAAAGATTACAGTTAGTATATTATTTTTCTTCTATTCACTAAATACTCATAGTTAAACTGGCTAACACATGGTAATCTGTTTTTAAGTTCAAAGAAATTCACCTGTCTTTATTTGTTAACTGTCTCGAAGAAAACACAAAACCGCTACAAAATATCAAATATGAACCTTTTATTTAAATTATCGCCATTAAAAAGCGCAATACAATAGAGTTGCACTTAGGGATGCACTTGCTCCAATAACCTACGGACCACCATAGAAGAGTGGTCAGAGGATTTGTGCCTTTCTCATACCAAGGGTTTGGACATTTTTGAGATAAGACAGCGTGATGTAAACGTGTCCTCTAGTTTGACCAGTACGTATGCGTCCCTTTCATCGCGACGCACAGATGCCACTCTTCTGCTACTTGCTACAATTAATACACCATATTCAAAGGATTAGTGTTTTTTTCTTTGTACAGATAACAGCAATGAGTTAAGCAACGTATTTTCGTGATTTTTTAATCAATTGCTAATTTATTCACAATCAAAATATTGCATTTTCTTTGTTACTATTCTAATCATACTGGCCCAATAAACAAATTTGCCTCGCGGTACATTCCAAATCATTATAAAAAAGTAATTAATAATAGTGTTGCCTAAAAATTCCAATCTTTTTCCGTAGATTCCAAGAGAAATACATTCTTGTCAAAGGTTCTAAAATAATACAATTAATAAGAACATGCTGACCACTGAAAATATTATTTTACACAGCTAGATAGTAGTCACGGTAAGGGTCTGAAACTGTTTTTTTGTGGAATGTTTACGTAAATATTGTGTTTATAGGAGACTAAGCCACAATTGATCTAAATAATAATTACATTTTTAACTACAAAAAATTTGACTTTTCGACTTCCACCCTGAAATAGTTTTCAAATCAGCTGATTTAGAGTATTGTTAAAAAGAATATATAATCGCTAAAGTTGTTTAGGGGTTATGTCATTTTACACAATTAAAAAATTTAAGATTGACACACTTGGTCCCAGTTTTAGAGGCAATAGCCAAGCTTTGACTGAAAAGATATAAGGGTGGATTTTTGCCCAGTTGAACTTCAAATTTTGATTGTTCTAAGTTTTCTTCATTATTAATATGCAATATAAACATTTGTGTATGACTCGGGTTTCGTAAATTGCTCTTTAAAATATTTTATTATTGATATAAAGTACCTCGACAACTATGGTTGTCGAGGTATGTATGGTTCCCATAACAAGGTTCCCTTGTTATGGGAACAATAATATTAAATATATTATAAATAATAAAAACAAATTATAATTATATCCCTTTAACTTATGTCTATTAGGTTAAATCTTGTGGTATAGTTGAGCAGTTTTTAGAAACTGTATAGTTTTCGGGATCTATGTAGGATTGTTGAGCATTTTCATAAAAGTAGGTTTCAAGTCTTGTGCTTTATACAGGTTGGTGAATTGTTTGCAGTCGGTGAAGATGTGTTTCCAGTCAAGTAAACATTGTAATGGTGGCAAGTTGGACAAAATATTAAAGACATCAAGAAACCATAGGTGAGTTTGGTGTGGTTGTTTCGGAGTCTTCTAATAATCGATGCTTCTATTTTAGTTAAGAAATCCAGGGAGAGAAGAGCAATAAATGGTTGGAGTTCATGAAGTGTTGTTTTGCTCGTTTGCCATAAGTTTTGCCAAGTATCCTCTACTGACTTTTTAAAAATGAGTTTGAGATCGTTAGATAGTTGAATTGGTGAATTGTGGTGACTCTAGTACTATGGTTGGTAGCTTTTTGGCAAAATGATGCTGTTGCATTACCAGTAATTAGAGATTCCTATAATCACATCCATCTCTCGCTCACGTTGGAATCTAAAGAAAGCCGTTTGGGGCAGCTTTTCTGCGGAACTGGACAAGACTCTAGGCTGGATACCCCCTACCATCAGAAATTACAAAAGATTCATTGGAGCCGTAATAAACACTGCCAAAAATCATATACCAAGAGGCTACCGAAAAGAATACATTTCTGGTTGGTCCCATAACAGCGAAGAACTGTACCAAAATTTTCTTGAAAGCGGCGATCAAGAATTAGCCGATGAACTGCTCAATAGCCTAGATGCAGCGAGACAACAAAAATGGATGGAGACTCTAGAAAGTCTTAATTTGCAAACATCAAGTAGGCAAGCATGGACACTACTAAGAAAATTAGGAAGCGGAACTCCCATAACAAGGAACAAAACAATAATTAACCCAAACACTATTTCCTCACATCTGGTATCGACATCTAGGGCCCCGAAAGACAAGCCACACACAATCAAGGTAAAACGAGAGCTCAAAACTTTAAAATTTCAATCTGCAGAAACCGAATACTCTCGCCCTTTTACTTGCAAAGAAGTCACTATAGCTCTCAAGGATGTAAAGCCAGGTAAAGCCCCAGGTTTTGACAATATTCATCCCGAATTCTTAATTAACGGATGTTAAATATGCGAGAGAATGGATTGCCCACTTTTTCACAGATATTATGAAGACCGGTACCATACCACACGAACTTAAACGCTCAAAGATTATTGCCATATTAAAACCAGGGAAGCCAAATGATAACAACCCTAAGAACTACAGACCAATAGCCCTACTATCGGCAACGTTCAAGCTACTAGAACGACTTATCTATAACAGAATTAGTCCAAAGCTACTTGAATCAATACCGGTTGATCAGGCAGGTTTCCGACTGAAAAGAAGCTGCGCAGATCAGGTTCTTTCACTTCACCACATTTATTAAGGCAGGGTTCCAGAGAAAACTTAAAACTGCAGCCGCATTCATAGATCTAACAGCGGGCTACGATACAGTCTGGAGAGAAGGCATGATATACAAGCTCCTCCATACAATCTCCTGTAAATCCACCGCTCAAATAATCAACAGCATGCTAGCCGATCGAACTATTCAAGTAGTCATGGGAACCGACATCAGCACTCCAAGAAAACTGAAGAATAGACTGCCTCAGGGATCTGTCCTAGCTCCTCTTCTCTTTAGCCTGTACATCGCTGATATACCATAAACCAGATCAAGGAAGTTTGGTTATGCCGACGACTGGGTCCTTGCAACAAGGTGTAAGTCATTTGAACAAACAGAAGAAATCCTTACGGCAGACTTAGACACAGTGGAAAAGTATTTCCGTAAATGGAGGCTCCAACCAAACGCTACCAAAACAGAGGTTTCCAGTTTTCATCTAAATAACAAGCTTGTAGGAAGAACACTGAACATCCAATTCGAAAACACCACACTCGCTTACAATAAAACACCAAAGTACCTTGGGGTGACTCTTCACAGAACCCTATCTTTCAAGGAACATCTGTCAAAAACAGCGGAAAAACTGAAATCCAGAAACAACATCATCCAGAAGCTGTGCGACACAACATGGGGAGCATCGGCTTCCACCTTGCGATCATCTGCTCTGGGCCTTGTTTTCTCAACCGCAGAATACTGCTCTTCAACCTGGCTTAACAGCCCACATATACACAAAGTAGATGCCCAATTGAACAGTACAATGAGAATGATTGCTGGTGTTATCAAATCCACACCTACATAATGGCTCCCAGTATTGAGCCACATTCCACCACCCTAAACTACGGAGCATACACTCCCTCACTAGTGAGTACAAAAAGATACTTAGTAACGAGATCCTGCCAATTCATCAAGATATAGATGCTGCCAAGGGTAACCGATTACGCTCCAGACGACCGCCAATAAAAACAGCACAGATTGCTGTGGTAAATGAGTTCAACTTAGCGACCACTTGGACTAGAGAATGAATGGAACAACAAAATCATGTGTCACATTAAAAAACAGTGTCCCACAAGATCCTATCAAGGCAGGTCAGACGATTTCCTAATGGCGACTCCAGAGTCGATAGAATATATAAATAAGTTAGATGTTCGTTTGTAAACATATATGTAATGTTTTATACAAAATATATGTAAATTTAAATGTAAATGTGTCAAGTGCCATACGATAAATAAATAAAATACCAGTAATTCCAGTATGAGAAGGCAGCCATATGAGAAAGAGACTGATACATCGTGGGCAGAGAGATTTTGGTACATGTCATGAATGTTTTCCAACTAATGAGTGGTCACTGAAAATTGTATACCAACATAATACTGTATGTTTCACCTGTGTAAACGCTGCATGTTAAGGGTAACCGAGATGATCTTACAAGTTCATGTTTAGTGGTTACTGCACAGCCAACACCAGTGGTAGTTTTAAAAGCATGGATATAGAAAATTACATTATATGATTTTTTTGTCAGACTCGGAAAATACACAATACTAAAATTAACAACCAAAGTGTTAACAACCAAAGTGATAACAGATAAACTGAACGAAATCTATAAAATATAAAATATAAATTTAGAAATATATAAATATAATGAGGCAAGTGCAAGGGAAATCATTAGAATTCAACAAACCGGCATATCTATGTTTCGTGGACTTTAAAAAGGCATTTGACCGGGTCAAATTACATAATGTTATCCACTTATAGTATGCAAGAGGGATACCTTTAGGAATAATCAAAACGAAAATATCTAAAAAAAAATCCAATAAAAGTAAAAGTAGAAGAAAAACTGACTGACCCTATAAAAACAGGCAATAAAATAAAACAGGGAGATTCCCTGAGTCCTGTATTGTTCAACCTGATTATGGATGAAGTAATAAAAAAAGTAAGAACTAAAAAAGTATACATTATGGGGGAAAACAACTTAAACTAATCTGCTATGCAGACGACGCAATACTACAGATAATTTATAACGGCCAAAAAATTTTACATGTTAATTTTGCCAAAAAAAGACAAAATGCATATTTATAACAGCAAATTTACTGAGATGTAAATTGGAGCTGGAAGGTTAGATAATAGAACAAGTGATGGATTTTAAATATCTAGGCATCACATTATCTAGCTACGGAAATTTCGAAACAGAAATGGAAGATCAAGTGAACAAAGTAAATGGAGCCGCAGGTTGCCTCAATGAAACAATATGGAGAAATAAAAATATCGGGAAAGAAATAAAGGCCAGCATTTACAAAACAGTCATCAGACGAATCCTGAAATACGTGGCAGAAACACGACCTGACACAAAGAGAACAAAAATGATGTTAGGACCTGCAAAGCAGAGCAGAGATGAAAACACTTGTTAGAATTAATAGTAAAACACTATGGGATAGAGCTAGAAGTACTGATACTTGACGCAGATGCAAGGTGGAAAACATCAAGTACTGGGTAGGACATAGAAGAGTAGAATGGAACGATCATATAAGCCGAATGACAACAAATAGAGTGGTAAAGAAGGCAAGAGAAGTTTTCCCAATAGAAAGACGATCAGTAGAAAGACCACGAAATCGATGAAACAACAACTTACTGGAGGCATATTGAAAAAGAGACAGATTCATGTTTACATAAAAACAAAAAGAAGATTTTTTGTGTATAATTTTTAAAAATGCTTTCCTTATAAGAATGGTCCATATTTGTTAAAGATGGTGAGTGAGTAGTCTATTGATGGAAGATTTTTAGCCCAATGGGGAAGTAAAGCTAGAGTAAATTAACTAGTTAGAAGGAGTTCAATAGTTTTAAGTATTGTAGAAATTTATTAAGGTATAGGTTTTATGATAAGGTGTTGGATATTAATATTGGAAGAAGACGGCATTGTGGTAATTAGGGAATAAACGGAATTAAAGGGATTTGCGGATGTTAATGCAGCATACGAAAGTAGAAAAGATTGTCATCTTAAATAAGAGGAGATTCATTGAATTAACGGTATATGCTCTCGATAGGACTAGACCGAAAAGCATCTAGACATAGACAGAGAGCGCTATTATGAACAGATAAATAAATAAAATTTTTAAAACTTTTAGATCGATTGGTTATAAGCTTAGAAATGTAATTCGTTTAATTTAATCTGGTGTCAAATATCAAACCTAGAATTTTACATTGACTAAAGACAGATAGTAGAGAATTGTTAAATAAAATTTGGGGCTTGTCAGTTGAATCTAACTTAAAATAGAGTTACTATACTTTGTATAAGTTTACATGTAAGGGGGGCAGATTTAATATGTCAGTAAATGATTAGGTAATCAGCGTATTGGACATATTTGATGAGAGCGGGAAAGGACACCTGCAAATTTCGTTAATAGCAAGAATGAATAAGTTTGAGATTTATTGGAATTTTTTTTTAAATATATAAGGGATATCATCGGGACCAGGAGCAGACTTTCTACTCGAAGATAATGCAAATTTTGGTTTAAGTAGGGTAAACTGGGCGTTCTTTAACGTAACATCGTTTGGCGTGGACGAAAAAGTGGATAATTATTGATTGTGTTAAGGACTGGGAAGGAAAGTCATATTACTTTTATTGAATTATTATTTTTTTTTTGAATAATAAGCGAGTGCGTCGGAAATTAATTGGCTGTCAGAGATAATTGTATGGTTAAAGATGAGAGATTTTTATTGCCTTGGATTTGTGAAATTTTTGTCCATAGTTGAGTGGGGTTTGCATTGTGTTGTAACGATGCTCTGATCGTTTAACAGTTCGAACCGTGGGAGTGTCAATATTTGCGCATCCACTTCTACAACGTGAAGGCGAAGTGGGAATCAGAACGGCTATTTAAGGCGTGTGAATAGCGGAATTAGACAGTCTTGTAGCTAGCGCTCTAGGCTCCCTGACTCGCCGGTGTAGTGAACCAGCGAGCCATTCTGGACAGAGATAGTTCCGTATTGAGGATCATACTCTGTCCCTAACCAAGCGGAACCCATCGGTATTGCGTATTGAGCATTACCGTGGATCTGCACAGAACCAACCGGGACAGAGATTTCCGTATTGAGGATCATACTCTGTCCTTAGCCAAGCGGAACCCGTCGGCATTGTGTATTGAACATTGCCGCGGGTCTGCACAGCTAAATATTTTGTTTGCGAGCATATTCGGAGCTTTCGCTGAATTGAAGCGAAAGCGAGTATATTAGTAGTACTAATTAATTTCTTTTCTTTTATAGACGTTTGCCGGGGAATTCATTCATCGCGGGACCCAGACGGAAACGTAGAATTCATTTTATTTTTGTTTTATAAATATACAACGTAGAATTCCTTTTTTTAGTTTTTATTTATTGTATATATATACTTAATAGATTTATTTTTATTTCAAACCTGTGTTTTACTGAGTCTGTCGCCCCGAAAGAGCTACCCATCACAAACTGGCGCCCGAGCAAAAATTAATAACATGCCGACAGATAAAGACACAGACTCAGTAACAGGTACGTCGTGGATAAACCGACTTTGCAAAGAGGAATTGCAGAGCGAGGCCGAAAAATACGGCTTAGATCCCAAGGGAACCGTCGACGAATTGAGAGCACGACTCAGAACCTATTTTAAAAATCGTGAGGAAGCTACAGGAACAATCCCAAAAGAAAAAACTTCCAAGGGAACAGAATCCGACACACTGGCCCAGGAAATTTCGGGCATCTGAAGACAATTACAGGAATTAGCAATAACGAAACAAATGGGGCAACCAGAATTGCTAAATCAAGTACGAAAGTGGAACACACACTTCGACAAGAAACATTCGGATGCAATAAAATTCTTAGAGGATCGAGGATAGACGAATTAAGCTTGGCCTACGAGATCGATAAACAAGATCTACTAAGAGCATTACCAGAATTATTAGGAGACCACGCCTTGTTATGGTACAGAAACAATAACAAAAATTGGAAGTCATGGACAGATTTCAGCGAAGATTTTAAAAAAGCTTTCTATCCCAGGGGATATTTGCTACAACTAGAAGAGGAAATCCGAAACAGAAAACAGAGACAGAACGAACCAGTAGATAGATATATCACGGAGATTCAAACATTAATCAGACGAGAAGGATCTTTTTCTAAAAACCAAGAACTCGAAAGGATATACAAAAATTTGTTACCAGAATATAAGCTTTATGCTCGCCGCCGGGATTTCGGAAACTTAGCCGAATTACAGGATTTAGCCCAAGAATACGAAGCTCTAGAAGACGAAAAGACCCGAGCAAATCAGATTTGCCGTGGAAACTGGAGACGCACGGACCAAGCAGAGTACGATGCGAAAACGGCATGCTTTAGATGCAAGATGCCAGGTCACAGCCGTAAAAACTGCAAAAACCCATGGAAAAAGTTTTGTTCGCGTTGCGGCAGAGAAGGAGTTTACAGCAGCGACTGCTGTTTCAGGCGTCAGGGAAACGAATTACAGACTGGAGAAACAAGGAGTCGTCCCAGTCTGTAAAACAAGATTCGACTCCATTCGTTTTCGCCGTTACACAGCCAGCAAGCAATGACATTCGACTGTTCGCATCACTAAAAATAGGGCAAAGAACATACAGAGCGCTCATCGACACAGGAACTACTAAAAATTACGTCGGTGATAGAATAGCTCAGATATACAAGGACTCTCTAGATAGCTACAGCGGGAGAACAAGACTAGCAAGTGGAGCGTCAATCGAGCTTAACCAGAAGTTGACAATTGAATGCGAGATCGATAAGTTACAAACCCGACAAACATTCATAGTAATGCCAGGGTTGACGGAAGATGCATTAATAGGAGTAGAATTCCTCAGGAACCATTCTATCGAACTTAAATTTGATAAACATACGACCAAACAATACATACAACATCAAGAAGAGACATGTAATACTTTAAAAGACTCCACTCAAAATACGGAGTTAGAAAGGTTCCTAAGAAAAGAACTAAGGGAGTTTGAGAACATAACAGGACCCACCAACTTAATAAGACACGAAATAAAATTGAAGAAAAAGTGCGATCCAGTCAAGCAGCCTTATAGGCGGCACAATCCCGCAATGCTACAGATCATCAACCAAGAAGTGGACAAGATGTTAAAAGAAGGAACCATCGAACCCTCCACAAGTGGTTGGAGTTCACCGATTGTACTAGTTAGGAAAAAGGATAACTCGTACAGATTTTGCATTGACTTTAGAAAAGTCAACGAACTATCAGATAAGGACGCATATCCGTTACCCAGAATATCGGAAATTCTGGATAGACTTAAGGAAGCAAATTTTATATCGACCCTCGATTTGAAACAGGGATATTTTCAAATACCCCTAGAAGAAACAAGCGCCGCCCAGTGACAGCATTCAGCGTACCCGGAAAAGGCCATTTTCAGTTCAAAACCACCCCATTCGGACTGCATTCCGCAGGAGCCACTTTCCAACGCCTACTGGATAAGGTAATACCTCCCGATATGGAATTCGCGTTTGCCTACTTGGATGATATCGTAGTAATATCTAAAACGCTCCAAGAGCATTTAAATCACCTACATGAAGTTTTCCGAAGACTGAAAGAAGCCAGATTACAGCTGAACTTCGAGAAATGCACGTTTTGCCAGTCAGAACTCAGATACTTAGGACATGTGGTTGGAGCAGAAGGAATAAAAACTGACCCGGAGAAAACCAACGCTATAACCGGACTTACAGCACCGAGAAATGTGCGTCAACTCCGCCGGTTCCTAGGAATAACATCATGGTACCGCCGATTCATAGAGAACTATTCGACAATAGCAGGACCGCTAAACATGCTTCTGAAGAAGAAGATAAGATGGAAATGGACCGATAAGCAGGAAAACGCGTTTGAAGAGCTAAAATCAAAACTTACATCGGCCCCAGTATTAGCATGCCCCGATTTTTCGAAAACATTTTACCTGCAAACAGATGCGTCGAACTGTGGACTTGGAGTTGCACTAACACAGAAATACGACGGCCAGGATAAAGTAATTGCATATGCTAGTCGAACCCTCACACCAGCCGAGACAAAATATTCCACAACGGAAAAAGAATGTCTATCCATCGTGTACGGGATAAAGCAAATGAGGCCGTATATAGAAGGATACAATTTTAAGGTCATATCAGACCATCAGTCCCTCAAATGGCTGAAGAACCTTAAAAACCCGTCAGGTCGGTTAGCCAGGTGGAGTTTAGAACTGCAACAGTACGATTTCGAGGTAATATATAGAAAGGGAGTCCTCAACAAGGTAGCAGATGCTTTGTCACGACAACCACAAGAAAACCAGAGCGAAGAACCAGAGTCGGAATTATTAGCATCAGAACTGGAATCATGCAGTTGGTACGATAATCTATATAGGAATGTACTCCAGAACCCAGACGATTTCCCGGATTTACAAATATCAAACGGGAAATTATATAAACACGTTTGGAGCAGCCGTAATTTAGCCGACCCAGAGTTTAATAACCGATGGAAATTATGCGTACCAAGATATAAAAGGAAAGATATTTTGGAGGAAAATCATGACTCGACCACAGCAGGCCACTTAGGAATTGCAAAAACAATTTGCCGAATAGCGCAAAAGTACTATTGGCCTAAGATGTTTAAACAAATTGCAGACTACGTTAGAGCCTGTACGAAGTGCCTCCAATATAAACCGTCTCAAATGCAACCAGCCGGGAAAATGCAACCGTCCACTGTAGAAAAGCCTTGGCATACTGTCTCAGTTGATTTAATGGGACCATTCCCAAGATCTGCAAAAGGAAACATTTTCTTAATAGTCGTGCAAGACCGGTTTACCAAATGGGTCGTCGCTCAGCCAATAAGAGCAGCATCTACGAACTCAATCATCGACACTCTACGATCAAAGGTAGTCATGCAATTCGGTATTCCGAAGAAAATCATCTCGGACAACGGCGCGCAGTTCACAAGCGGAAGTTTTAAGGCGTTCCTAAAATCCTATAACATAAATCACATTCTAACACCGCCGTACTCACCTCAATGCAATCCAGTAGAACGAATGAACAAAGTACTGAAAACGATGATAGCTACTTACGTGGAGGATAACCATAAAGACTGGGACAAATTCATACCAGAATTCTGCTACGCCATAAATTCGTCAAGACACGATTCAACAGGATTTTCACCAGCGCTTCTTAATTTCGGAAGGGAATTAGACATAACAGAGGCAACAAATGGACAAGATATACAGGGGTATGCAGAAAACTTAAACAAGTTAGAAGCGTTAAGAGAACTAGCGAAAGTGCACATGGAACACGCTTTCGAGGACCAGAAGAAACATTACGATCTAAAACGAAGAGACTGGCAGCCACATCCAGGAGATCGAGTCATGAAAAAGGAACACCATCTATCATCGGCTAGTGCAGCTTTCACCAGCAAACTAGCGCCGAAGTACTCAGGACCATACATAGTAACGTCAGTGATATCACCA
This sequence comes from Diabrotica undecimpunctata, assembly GCF_040954645.1. Taxonomy (NCBI): domain Eukaryota; kingdom Metazoa; phylum Arthropoda; class Insecta; order Coleoptera; family Chrysomelidae; genus Diabrotica; species Diabrotica undecimpunctata. The sequence goes on along the minus strand of NW_027311919.1, from coordinate 437,939 downwards.
GTAATAGTAAAACTGAAATTGGCCGATAGTAGTAGCCGCAAGCAGATGACGGCGCCTGTAAAAGATTTAAAACCGTGGGGAGGAAGATTGTGATAAAGATACCGAGAGGGATAGATGACATCACAAGGCTGTAGACACCATATACACAAAAAAAGGTATGTTACTTTTTTTTTCTCAAAGAGAAGGGGGTGTAACGATGCTCTGATCGTTTAACAGTTGGAACCGTGGGAGTGTCAATATTTGCGCATCCACTTCTACAACGTGAAGGCGAAGTGGGAATCAGAACGGCTATTTAAGGCGTGTGAATAGCGGAATTAGACAGTCTTGTAGCTAGCGCTCTAGGCTCCCTGACTCGCCGGTGTAGTGAACCAGCGAGCCATTCTGGACAGAGATAGTTCCGTATTGAGGATCATACTCTGTCCCTAACCAAGCGGAACCCATCGGTATTGCGTATTGAGCATTACCGTGGATCTGCACAGAACCAACCGGGACAGAGATTTCCGTATTGAGGATCATACTCTGTCCTTAGCCAAGCGGAACCCGTCGGCATTGTGTATTGAACATTGCCGCGGGTCTGCACAGCTAAATATTTTGTTTGCGAGCATATTCGGAGCTTTCGCTGAATTGAAGCGAAAGCGAGTATATTAGTAGTACTAATTAATTTATTTTCTTTTATAGACGTTTGCCGGGGAATTCATTCATCGCGGGACCCAGACGGAAACGTAGAATTCATTTTATTTTTGTTTTATAAGTATACAACGTAGAATTCCTTTTTTTAGTTTTTATTTATTGTATATATATACTTAATAGATTTATTTTTATTTCAAACCTGTGTTTTACTGAGTCTGTCGCCCCGAAAGAGCTACCCATCACAGTGTATTAGGGAGAAAGTGTAATTTTGCCATAAGGATCTTTTGCTTTGCTTAATAATGAATTTGGCTTTAGCTTTAATTTTTTTGTGTATAAGATTTTCCTGGGTTTTATTTCGCCGATATTTATTTAAAGCATTCTTGGATAAACGGATCCCGTTATTACAATCAGAGTTCGACCAGTTTACCACTTTGTGAGTAAAGGAGTTGATTGTTTTACCAATATATGATTCGACATCAGTAAGTAAGCATTCGTTAAAAAAATTTAGGATAATGTTCATATTCTCTGTAATAGCTAAGAAAGATAATAACATTTTGATTTTAGAATTAAATTTTGACCAATCAGAGTTTTTAAAGTTCCGGAAACTTCTAGTAGTGGTTTGTTTATTTGATGAGCTGAATATGATAATAGGAAAGTGGTTGCTATCATGCAGGTCATCAAAAACTTCCCAGGAAAGGAAAGGTGCAATCTTGGAGTCACAAAGGCTAAGATCAATGGCTAAAAATGATCCTAAAGAGATGTTAAAATGGGTATTAAATCCAGTATTTAACAGAAAGGTGTCTGAACAATTTAAAATGTTTTTAATAACTTTGCCTTTATATAAAATACGAAATAAGCACTATTTTTTTATGGAAATTAAAGTAACCAACAAGAATATACAGGAGAAGAAGTTGAAATATTAGGGTATGGTCAGGAGGGATATATATATATGCTGCTAATGGTAAGTTTGTTAGGACACCAAGCAGTAACCGCTACTGCTTCTAAAGATGTACTTAACAGTAGAAGTAGAGTATAGATCACTAGATACAAAAATTGAGGTACCACCACTGACCTTTGTACAGTTTGTGCGAATTTGATGATATTCAAAGTTTTTAAGTTTGCCTTGATAGTCGATTTTAAAATTTCTTTCCTAAAGACAAAGGATGCCGGAATTGTTACAGGAAATTATCTTTTGAATTATTTCTAGGCGAGAATAAAATCCATTGCATTTCCATTGTATTAGACTAAATCTCTTTAATTTTAAAAATGATATCAAAGCCAGGAAAGAAAAACTAATACACATCAGGGAACGAAGGAGTCACTTTTGTTACCATCGTCAGTGAGCAGTTGTTCGGTGAAATCTTTTTGATTGGGATGGAGCTTTAGCTTAATTTCATTTAACAGACCTCTTATACGATTTTTTAACATCTTTCTTTTATCATATTATAGACTAGTGCAAGATCTTTCATGAAAGAGGATACGTCAGTGGTACCTTTACTGGCTTCAGTTAGAGGGCCGTTGGAACGGACGACCGAGGAATGGATGGGCTTACATTAGAATATTCTTTTGATAAGTGAAATATGTCTGCAGATTGAAATAACATTTGTATTAGTAGTACTGTTTTAATGATTGCATAGAAGATTGTCAACTTGCGTTAAAGAAGACAAGTAAATATAGATACGAGCAACATTTTACCAATTTCCCACGTTTCAGTTTTGGTATTGAAGACAGCAATTTAGGCCATCAATCTTGTGCTGCTTGGATAACTCGAGAACTCGTAACTAACTGTCTACTGGTGCATAGCCCTTGGACACAAAATATTTTTCTTATCGTTTCAACTGAAACATTTACATCTGTAGCTTCCAAAAGTTGCCTTTGGAGCTGTGAGTGAGAAATTTTTAGTTCTGTTCTAATTAATTGGACAAGCAAACGATTGTGACGAGCTGTTGTCACATTTTGGCGACATTGTCTTGGTCTATTCCTGGTCTATTCCTAAGCGTTCCTAATTCCTGATACCTAGCATAGGTTTTTGACATAACGCCCTGTGCGTTACTTACCACTGTAGCAATGTCCCTCTCAAACATTTATTGTGACACAAGACCAATAATCTTTCCCCTTTCAAAAAGGGAGTTTACTTACTTTCGTTAAATTTACAACTGAAGCAAATTATCTATAACGTACTGAGCTGTATTATCTGATTGTTTTATTGGTTTGTTTATTTTTAATAAAAATCTTTATTCTTCGCAACAATAACATTTTTTTTAAGAAATAAATATGGGTTTGAAATAAATAGTGACTTCATATAAGTTTGATTGTGTGTATCTAATGTTAGTGTTAATGTACCAATGGCTATAGTGGTCCAGTGGTCCAAGTACCTTATGTAAATAAATAAATCAGTAGGTTTTTAATATTTAAATGAAATTTTACATTACAAACAAAAAAAAGTTTAATATCAGCTGGTAAATATTTACGGACCGTTTAATATCAGCTGGTAAATATTTACGGATGCAAGTAAATGAGGAGAAAACTAAGATAATGGCATCAACACCCAACAATAGAGTCAGAAACATCGGCCACCAATTTACGGTTGATAACTCTACTTTTGAAGTGGTGGACAAATTCATATACTTAGGCTCCCTGATCACCAAGGAGAACGTCATGACGGAAGAAATCAAGCGAAGAATAATCCTAGCAAACAAATGCTATTTTGGACTGAGTAGACATATGAGAAGCAGAAACTTAAGCCAAAAAACAAAAGTAACCATATCTTCTTCTTCTTTTGCCCATCCTATCGGAGATTGGAAAGAGTATCAAGGCTATCCTGACCTTGTTTACAGCTCACCTAAAGAGTTCATTAGTGCTAGAGCCAAACCACTCTCTCAAAATACGCAACCATGACATTCTTCTACGGTCTGGATTCCGTTTAAAACCATTATACAACCAGTGTTGACATATGGGTCGGAGACATGGACCATTTCTAAGGCAGATGAAAATCTCCTGCTTATATTTGAACGAAGGATCCTGAGAAGAATATTCGGTGGCATCTGTGAAAATGGTGTTTGGAGAAGAAGGTACAACTACGAGATATATCACAGATATAAACATATGTTTGGTGGTAAAGACGTAGTATCATTTATAAAAATAGGAAGACTAAGATGGGCAGGACATCTGGCAAGATCACAGCAGAACAACCCTCCTAGAAGAATCCTTATGTCACAACCTGTGAGAAGTAGAAGTAGGGGTAGGCCAAAACAGATGGAGGGATGGTGTAGATGAGAATGGTAGACAAATAGGCGCAACAAACTGGCAACAGTTGGCAATGGATAGAACTGACTGAATGGCGTAATAGACTTGGGAAGGTCGAGGCTCTTTTATAGGGCTGTAGCACCAATGATGATGATGAAATATTTACGGAAAATACTAGTTTAATTTAATTTGACGTACATCTAAATATTTAAACAAAAAAATTTTAAATCATTATAATTTAAAAGTATGTACTGATTAAAATTGATACACACTTAGTAAGGAGGTTGCATGTCTTATTACTAGGTATAGTAGGTAAGTTATATCTTAAACAAGTTATGTTAAACAAGTAAAGTACCTAGGAGTGACATTGCACCAGAATGAAAAATGGGGGAGCACGTGCGGGAGGGGGTCCGGAAGGCTGCGAATAGTGCGGCTGCGTTGGGGAGGGTGATGGCCAACATTGGGGGACCGAAATCCGAAAGGAGGAGGATCTTACACGGTGTTGTACAGTCGATCGTCCTCTACGCGGCACCAGTCTGGAGCGAGGCGGTACAGATAACGGCCTATAGGAGGCTCATGACACAAGTGAACAGAACAAGTCTTTTGCGAGTGGCATGCGCCTACAGGACTGTATCTGCGGCAGCCTTATGGACCATCACTGGATGTGTTCCGTTGCATGTTTTGACGGTGGAAAGAAAAGAGCTCTATGAGAAAAGAGGCCCAAACCTTACTGTGAGGCCCAAACCTTACTGTGGGACTGCCCAGAGAAGACAGGAAAGGGAAAGGTACATTGAAAGATCACAAGAAGAATGGAACAACATGTAGGATGTGGCACAGTGGACGAAAATGCTGATCCCGAACATTGGGTGGACTGTGGTTACAGGCACTGGATTATTTCCTGACGCAGGTTCTCACAGGACACGGATGTTTTAGGGCCTACCTCTCTAGGTTCGGAAAGGCTGACACAGATAAATGCCTATACTGTGGATACTCGGACACTGTGACACATACGATGTTAGATTGCAGCAGATGGAAAGGAACAGAATGGAGAGAGAGACAGGTGTTAATTTTGTTACAGTGAGAGAAATGATTGAGAGAATGCTTAAAAATAAATTAGGTTGGACTAACATACACAGCTATATCCATGCAATGATCAAGAAAAAGGAAGAGGAAGAAAGACAGCTAAACCAACGGCGAGGGTAAGAGTGAAAGATGCTCGAAGTTGAAGCTAGAGAAGTGGGTCACACTGTATGAGTTAGGCGTGAGTCAGATTGTGGGGAAGGAGGAAATGTCTGGGAATGATGAAGTACTAGGAGCGATAAGGGTCTTCTATGCGCTACCTGGAACGAGACAGGGAGCCTTCTTGCTGATGAATGGAGTGTGGATGTGTATGAATGGAGAATGAATATATAAAGGTAGTGCTTCGGAAGTGATGCCGGCCTTACAGCGGCCATTTCGCTTCCGCATCGCTGGATGACAGAGAAGGGTCTGGTTTAGCAGGTAGGCGTTCGGCGTAGACTCGGCGACGAGAGGGCATTTTAAAGTACCTCGGGAACTATCGCCGGGAGTACGAAGAACGAATCCTGCACTAAGGTCAGTCAGGCGGCGTCCTGGACTGAGATGTCTTTTCAAGATTCCAGATCCCCCTCTATAAAAACGAAAAAAAAGGTAAGTTATGCCGAAATATGAATAGAAAAATTCTTATCCTTAAAAAACACCCGTTATAGTTTATAGAATATGTAATATGTTTTCTTAATAAGCGTAGAAAATAATTTACATCATATTTTTCATCCTTTGAGCTCTTTTCAATGCCTGTCAGTTTACGGCCTCCATTGGCTACGATCCTGTGCTAGATGGACTGCTTCATGTGAGGATTTTTTCACCAGAATCTTAATTTGGTCTGCCCATCTTGTTGGAAATCTTCCTCTTGGTCTTCAACTTTTACGTTTCCTTCTACTACCAAGAGTTCCGTAGTCTTTGTTCTTCTGACTATGTGTCCGAAAAAAATTAGTTATGCTCGGTTCATTTTTTTAATAGCCTGTATTACTTATGCTCTTCCAGATTTGGCAGCTTGACTCTGTATTTTATCCAGAAGATGCTGTAGAGTTCTTCTGTAGACCCATATTTCGAAAGTTTCGATCTTACTTCTATCGATTTTTTTAAGGGTTTATGTTTCATTAGCATATATAGCAATAGTAAAAATAAGTAAACATTAATCAAACTGTTGTGGTTCGGACCACTGCTAGTCTACACTTACAAAGTATACAAATATATAAATACATTACTTAGGCAAGTATACAAATCTGTCTACTACCTACTACGAAATTCGCCAGCTGGCGTATGAGCGGTAGATTATTATTCACTCTCTCTACGACCGGTATTTTTGTTTTTCCGGTGTTGTCCTGAAGTCTTAATTCTTTGCTTATTCAACTTTCAATTCAATGGTGGTTTTCTACCTGCTATGGTAATTCAATTTAAAATCAACAAGGACAATAAAATTCCTGTAGTTGGCGGTATATATGTAGGGCTAGTGTAAAGAATGATCAAGGTTTAAAAAAAAAACACTAAAACAAGGACTCCACTGTAAAGTATGGAAAGCTCTAATGTTATTTACTCCATACCTTGTAGCACGTGCAGCAAATGTAAATCGGTCAGACCTCACGTAATTTATCTCTTGGATCAACTTCTTATAAAAGTGATATTAAGAGAAATTTTAAATGTTGTGCTTTGGCAGAGTATGTGATCAATGAGGGTCATGTTTTTGTTTTTCAAGAAGTAAAAATTTTGGAAAGAAAAAATTAATTTACGTAAAAGAGAATTTAAGAAAATGGTTTGGATAAAATCAAACTCTATTAATAAGAGATCTGACATTGATAATTTAAGCATCATTTATAATAACATTTTGTCTTATTCATCATTAAATTTAAAAGTAACAAAGAAAAAATATAATAATAAAAATTTAAATTATTTTTTGATAGTTTGTTTCATTATCTATCCATAATTGATTTTTAGTTCATTATTCTACTAATTTTTACCTAGAGATTTTTATGCCTTTTATCATTTTGCTATAGATTGGTTTTTAGTTAATTTTTTTCCCAACCTACCAAATTATTTTATCAGTCAAACGACATTTGAGTGATATCAAATTAACATCTAATAATTATTTCAATTTGTTTAATTTTTATTTTATTTAAATTCTTAATATTTATCGAAGTTATTGTATTGCTGCAGCCTGCTCCAAAAGAGGCCCTGGAAGGTGTAGGATAGGCGACTACAGAACTTTTTGGAGCGGAAGTCAATAAAGTTAGAATAGCCATGTTGGTAGCCAACATCCGTAGCGGATAGGCATTGCAAGAGAAAACTATTCGTTATTTGGCTTAGAAGTCTTATTGTCGTATCAATTATAAATTATTTTTATTAATTTTTTTTATACGCTGGTTGAACAATAACTCATTTAAATAATTGAAGGACGAAGGATCACCAGCCGAGGGCTGAAAAGAAAAACGGATTAAACACTAACTTATATTTAATGCTAAGATTAAATAGCAATTTCTGATAGCGGTCCGAAAACACTGTGATATGGGATAATTCACTACACTTTTTACTGGGGCTATATTCACTATAACATATAATTACAAGTAGAATTGCTTAGCGAAATGTCGTTTCTATGTTTAAAGCGAACTACTGGCAACACTGCTGGTTTGAATAAATGAAAGTTTATATAAAAATTATAACTGCAGTTTTAGGAAACACTGATTACTATAAATGATTGGCTTGATAATATTTATGAATAATAATGCGATGCGAACTACTTAGTTACAAATATAATATATTATTAAGCGAAGCGAGTATTTTGCGAGCTAACGATTTCAGCTTACGTGATTTGCGACCGACTTTGGTAATAGCTTTTTCTTAACTGACTGATAATATTCAAATTATGTAGGCAGGTAGCTTAGGGTTCTTACCCCAAGAAGTACCGTTAAATATCTTCCTCTATTCCTTTTAAGAATTGCAATATCGGCATGGTTGAAAATTTATATCGAGTGGAATGGAATTTCACCAATACACAGTTCTTAAGATCCTGCTTGGCCATTAATTTGGCCATTAATTAAACTTCTTTATTTTGTTATTTCTCCTTATCCACTCTTTCGTGGATATCGTTTCGTCCAACTATTACTAGTATATCAATCAATCTATTCCTTGTTTGCATATATACCTTTTATAGCTATATATGCATTTCCCTTAATATATAGGCTTTACTTTTTAAGGTCGTGGCATATTATCATGCACGTTGCGTTTCCAGCCCGTGGCGTTTAGTTTCCGAAAAATATAATTTAAATGGTTTTAAATATAAACAATTTACACTGTCTGGAACGTATCGTATCATACACCTTACGTTTCCGTTCAGTATATTCGAAAACAATATTTTACGGATGCCGACCGCTACGGAACGAGTCGAAACCTGTTGGTATGGATAACGAGAATTTAGTCGAGTCCGTCGTTTTCTCTTCATTGTTTATTTAGGTATTTGTTTGATTCTGATACAGAGTATTTAAAAAAATAATTCTTGAAGCTATTTTGTCATTTATGCATGTGTTTTCATTGCTTTGTGACAATTAAACACGGAAGTGATAAGCAATTAGGACTTTTGCACGGAAGTGATATCTCTTCTTTTTTTAAATACTCTTTGGTTTGATATTTACAGTTTGATAGTACAAGTTAAAATGGATTTCGAAAAATTACTTGAACTCGTACGCGGTGAAGAAATTTTATATAATTACAATGATAAATGCTATCATGATGCAAATAAAAAAGAAAATATTTGAAAAAGTGAAAATACCGCACCAAACTGAAACCTCCTATGTATGAAAATGTGAACGCGCAGTCCGATTGCTCGACTGGAAACGCTACCTGCCGGAAAGTATACGTGCATGATAATATGCCGCCACCTTAAAGGTTATTATCACTAAATGTTTAACGGTATTACACTTATTTGATTATGACAGCAAACATTTTCTCGACAGACAGGAACAACTAAAGCATTTTAGCTTACACTTAAACAAATATAAATATTGATTTTCCTGTGAAGTACATTTAGTATTCCATCCCACACTAAACAGACATGTTGAATTCAAAAGCCAGAGATTACACTAAGTACTTGAGATATTTTTTAAATTATTGCACGTTTTTGGGGATGATGTCTTCATCTCCAAAGTGCACAGTGATTAAGTGCTATTCTGGATTGATTTTAATATTATCTACTGGTTTTTATGTTTATAGTGCGGTCGAAAAATCGGTAATCGGTGAACGAGACTATGGATTTTTTTATGCAATATTAGACCGACTATCTCGCTTCTTGCTCGTTTTAGGAATTGCATCAATAACATCTAAATCTGTATTTTTCCGATCTGGAAATCTTCAGAAAGTTTTAACTATTATAAAAGACTTTGACTTCGATTTAAATTTTTTGAAAACACAGCGTCATTTATTAGTATTTATTATAGCTGTGATGCATAGTATAGCTCCCTGTATTATATTTCTAAACGAAAGATTCTTGTTCTCTGCAGATTATGTTCAATATTATAGCGAATACTTGAGAAACACACATTACTTCCAGATGACTACCTGTATGAGTTTTTTTGGATTAATCATCTGGGAATTAAAGATACGTTATTTAGAACTAAACGAAAAAATATTTTTATTATTTAAAACACCCACTATCGTTACCCCAACATTCATGAAGCAAGATTTAAAAATGATCGTCAAGTCTTACGATAAACTTTGCGGAGCTCTGGACTTAATAAATGAAGTGTTTGGCGATCCTTTGCTAATTTATGTATCTTTCGTAATAATATACGTTGTTTTAAATGTTATTCAATTAATTGAAGAACACATGTTGAATTCTAAAAGCTACACAAATGATACGAAGAGCATAATATTAATTTGTTGGGTGTGGATTGCAGACAACTTGGTACGTAAAACTTTTTATTTTTACTACTAGTCTCTCTCGATAAATCTCCTTTAATATTATCAGGTTGTTAACTAAGAACTATAAAAAAGAAGATTTAGTTTAACGAATTGTGTTGTCCCTTTATAAACATATCTTATTTAACCGTTTCCCGCTACGTTAGCTTTAGCATTCTTCTTTAAATTTAAATTATATCAACGTCCTCTCTCTCATTTTGGCATTAATTATGGTGCTCTTATTTTATTATTACTTTCTCACCTCAAATATCTCTGAATATTCTAATATTGTCTCTGATCTTTTTCTTTAAATCATTTTATTCCATTAATGCCGATCTTAAGTACCTAAATGGAATACTTTTTTTAGTTAAAATTTGTAGTTGTAGGTATATCTTCAAATACACAATCCAGATTTATGTTTTTGTTATAACACGTTTAAAACTTTTTTAAGAGTCAGTTTTCACTTTTCGGCAATTTCGGAAATTGCCGGCAGAACGTCCCACGACATGCCAGTTGACACAGCGAACCAATGGTCCATCGTACCAACCAGTTGATGTTCGTTAAAGGGTTTAAAGTGTACTTATTCCGATTACGAGGCTTCGGATAAGTGTATGATTTGTACACCTGCTGTCTTCCTTGGATGTTGTGGCCGTTTCTCAGGCTCCCTCTCCCCCATAGAATCCTGATTCTCTGTTACCCATTACAACTATGGTAGCCGCAGAACCTACCATCGACAATTTATAAGGCGTGGAAACGTCAAAATAAACTTATTTTAATGTAGGTACAATTGTGGCTTATTTCCAATAAAAAAAGTAAATTGTATAAGCTAAAAAATAGCTTCAGCTTTTCGCTATCTCTTTTACTCTATTATAATCTTTTGCACTGTCTGAATACTCCAATGATTTGTTTAAAATTGTTAAGTAATTTTTCAGCTATTTCTACAAAATAATCTAATTTCATAGAATAAAATAGGAATATTTTAGTAAGTATTTTACATTATCTGAAAATAGCTTTCACCGATGAAATTTTATTTTTTTTAATTTACACTTTAATTTACGCGTTGGAAATACCGAAATTTGAAAATTTAGAAGTAAATACCATCCCAAAGAAAAAAAAAACTTGCTTCTTTTTATACTTCATTTGAAGTGTTAAGCCCGTCTATCCAATGCAAATGAATGTAATCGTAATAACTATCTTCTTCTTTACGTGTCATCTCCGCGACGGAGGTTGGCAATCATCATGGCTATTCTGATCTTCTTCTTCTAAGCAATAACTATAGATGGTCTTAAATACTAAAACTTAATGTAGATCATTTAAAGCAAATTAATTTAAGAGCAAAATTAAAGGTTGTTCAACCAAACCTATGTAAGAAGTTATAAGTAAAATACCCTTAATGGCGAGTGATTTATTGGATTGAAAAACGAAGATAATTTAAAATTAATAATTGTATATACTGTCTCTACTACAGACTATTCTAGATACCTATATACTAATATTCTAACAGTTTTTGTTTCACGGTAGGTATCCCTGCTACCCTCTGGATATCGGTTCTAGGAATATCAAGATAGCATCCCCCATTCGCAGGGGGGGCGCACATGATAGAACTGACAAAGTCTCCCACAAGTTAATATTATTATTATTACTATCTCGACATAGCTATACGGTTCTTTCTGATACCTACGGTATCAAAAGCATTGAGCTTTGGTAGGGCTTTTCCATATTATCAAGTGCTATGTGATTTGGTATACTGGAGTATCTTCCAAAAATTTTCTTACACAACTGGCCGTCGAGAGGAGTACAGTTTTCTGCATGGTCTTATAGAGATGTTCATTCACACCCAGCTTTTTTATATTTTCTAGGAGGTTCTTCGGAATGACTCCAGTAGTATAAATGATAATAGGTAACGTCTGGTACCGTCTTATAGAGATGTTCATTCACACCCAGCTTTTTTATATTTTCTAGGAGGTTCTTCGGAATGACTCCAGTAGTATAAATGATAATAGGTATCGTCTGGATACTTTTTATTTTCCATTGTCTCTTTAATTGTACTTCCAGCCCTTTGTACTTGGCAATCTTTTCATTGTATTTAACATGCAGATTATTGTTGTTAGGTATTGCCACATTGATTATTGTTATTTGTATCGTTAGATTATTAAGTAGTACCAGATCTAGTCTTTTGTGTGCTACTGTTTGTTCTGTGAGCACAGTGCGGTCCCAATAAAGCTTTAGATTGTCAAGCATACTCTCTAGTAGGACGTATTGATAATATAGAAAATGGTTTGCTTGGAGAAGTCCCAGTTTGATAGCTACTTCGTGATGAAGGATTTTCCCCACCAAATCAGGCTGTCTCTTGTAGTCAGTTGCAGCAAACGCCTGGCAGCCCCAGTAAGATTCTGGATAGTTTCTTGGGCTTAAAATCCATATCGGCATTTGTCATTTTGGTCTTTGATAATATATTGACGGTAATTTTTTGTTGGTATAAGCTAATCCTAAATGGCAAGTAATAAACCTTCTGTTCCAGGAAACATCTTTCCTGATGTCAGAAAAAAATTCGACACTACATTGTGGATAGTCTTGACTGACTTCATTGGGATATTGCCCGTGCAAATGTTTACCCATCCAGGTGAGCATTTTTTCCTTTTAGTCCTTTTTGCGTTCTCAGTAAGACTTCTTAGTAATACGGTTTATGCGTATTGCTGGTTTCCTCAGATTGATCGGTGTAGAGTGCGAATCGCGCGATGTAGAGTAAATGTCTCAGCCTGCATCTAAAAATAAGTTCTTAAATTAGTAATCTGTTTTTCTAATTGCTCACTTATATCCATAAGTCCTCGTCCTCCTAAATACCGCGGTAATCGTGGTAATCTCTTTCTACTGCACTTCGAGGATGGTATGTTTGTGCCTTTGTGAGGTGTGTTTGTACTTTTCGCTGAAAATTTTCTATATCCGTTTTTGTCCACTTACAATACCAAATAAGTAGCTAAGAGCGGAACATGCGTAGATGTTTAGTGCTTTAAATAAATTTTTACTGTTAAGGTGTGAACGAAACAGTTGTTTTACCCTTCGCATAAACTCAGTATTGTTATATATTATTATATTATACAACTCTCTATTAATATTATTTATTATATGTATTATTTGTGTCGCTAAATGAAATATCTTGTATAAACAATATATTATCGCTGAAAATGTAAAAAGTTAAACGCAAGTTTAATTCATTTGGAACAAAAACATTATAATATAACAAAATGTAAATGTACATTTTGTACTTATAATATCCCTTTTTTTATTTTAACAACAGCAATTAGACTGATTGATCAGATAAAGCGATATTATTGTGTACACATTTACGGAAATGACAATTAGTCTATAACACGCATATCTTCTCCACCTTTGTATTTAACATTGTAATACCACTTTAACAGTGTCTGTACCAGAGGGGTAAGAAATTTATTTATATGATCCTAATAATTATAAGTATACGATACTTTCTTTTGTAAGAGTCGTTTGTCTCCAAAATGTCACTCATTTTAATCGCCTTCAGTTAGATTTATTTTCTTATGATTATCTATACATTTGGTTTCAACAGTGTTGTAAGTCTACCTAGTCTTCTTCGATCCGATGGTCGAAGATTTTATTGGCTCATCGAATATTCTTTCTACATATGTTATGTATTCTTTCTACTGCATGAAGTAAGGTTAAATGCTCGAAAACGTGTGATAGTGCCTATGTTATCTAGAGGAAATCGCGCTCATCGACTTCAGTGGGCACAAGAACACGCAAATTGTGTTAGACGTGAGTAGGCCTCTACTTTGTTTACAGATGAGTCCCGATTTGGAATTGCATCAGATGCAAGATGGCCAAGAATTTGAAGCCGATCTGGCAATGCTGAACAATTGGCCACCGTGCAGGAGGTTCATAGACAGTAAGGCGGCAGTATAATGGTATGGAGTGGCATCACTCTAGGTGGAAGAACCAATCTCGTTTATCTGGAACGGCTTCTAAATGCAACATACTACCGCGATATTATTCTCGAACCTATTGTTGTACCCTTTGCATAAAAAGCTGATCCCCAATTTCAATCAATACACGTCAGCATATTGCCAGAGTCGTGCGAACATTCTTCGAAAATAATAAAATTGAGTTTTTACCATAGCCTACACAATCGCCAGATTTAAACCCAATTAAGCATGAATGCGACAATGGGACAGACGCATTTTACAACAAAATATTGCGTTCAATGCAAGACAGCAACTGTTTGAGGGCCTGTCAATGGAGTGGAACAGAATACCGCAGCAAGACATTGACCATCTGATCATAAGTTTGCCTTACAGATGTAGTACAGTAAACAACAACCGTGGAGGTCACACACTACACTAACTTAATCTAAGGACTACTTTGTTGGGAGTTAAGGGGCAACAAATTAGTTTTTAATTTTTTTTTTGTTACCATTTTTTGACATATGGAGTTCTCTTTGAATTTTCTTAAGAGCTATTGCGATAATTCTAAGAAAACATGTTTATTTTATATTCGGGACACTTCGGAAATCTTTTTTAAAATACAAGACATTAACTTAAACTTCCTAAGTGCATAGGCTGAAATCTGGAAACTGTATAGTTTCCGTTTTTGGCTAGTTATTCTGGTCAGCTTAGAAAGTGCGTCAATGCATTTTTCACCAATAAAATATTGAATATCTTTAACTTGTTCACAATCTTGAGCCACAAACACTCCGTTTCGAACCACAGCCTTTTCATTTTATGGAAAAATGGGGATGCTAAGAAGTTTCTACGTTTTGTTAGCTTGTAGATATTGGCAGAAGTTAACAAATCTCATTACGAAGGAAATACGAATATGTGGGATATAAAAGATGGACGCCCAATATTCAATAAAACTATGAGTAGAAACATGTTCAGTACAATTTTCCAATAATTGCGGGTCGATAATGCCAAAGCCAGAAGAAGAAATCTAGATTTATTTTGAAATCTAGATTACCCATTCAAGAAATATATATTTTCAAAACCAGGGAAGTGCGGGATAAAGATCTGGGCAGCATGCGACAGTCGAACTTCATAGATGTACAATTGCCAAATATATAGTGGTAAAACCGGAGACTAACGTAAACGCAACCAAGGCAAGCAAGTTGTCTTAGACATAATGTCAAGTAGACTAAAAATATCAGGACGAAATAGACTACCGACAATTTTTTCACAAGTCTTAATCTTGATTTTACAAGAGAACTGAACAAGCAAAACTTAACACTGTTCGAAACAATTAACGAAATTCTCGAAAAAATTAACTAGAACTTTCCTCAGGAATATTAAATGCACATAGTAGGGACTTTTAAAAAAGTCACTACTTAATAATTTAAAGTAATTTAAAACTTTTAAATTGATAATAAATTTTGTGTGTATTTCATATAAATAACTATTTTTTTTTACAAAAATTATTACACTATTTGATGAAAGCTTTGGAGTCACCATTGACCCCATTGGTATTAAGTGTCACAAAAAATCTGGTATTATAAGGGTTATTATTGACATTAAACAAGTCCATTTTATAAGATTTGCCAGCCAGAATATACGTCTACATCTAGAACCTCTCTTTTCCTTATATTCTTGCCTTGTAGAATAAACTGTAGAAGTCCGTATCTATTATTAAGCATAGAGTTGCCAAAGTGAGCCAATTTTCTTATATTAAGGGTGCTAATAATTTCTTAATCTTTTCTTAGTCTCTGAAGAATAAATATCTTAGTTGTGTAGTGTATATTCGGAACCTTTAACAAACATCGAGAGTACCACATTTCAAATATCTCTTACCGTTGTGTGGCATCTTCTGTAAGACTCCAGTTTTCTACTCTGCAGGAGACCACTAAAGACGTAACATCCAAGAATTTTGTTGCGTATGTTGACTCTACCCTGTCTACTACTATAGGTCATATTACCCTGTCATCTGTTATTTCTCTATATTTCTTATACAGCTTAAATATATATCTTCTTCTCCAGATACCGTTGTCACAGACTGCACCAAATGTCTTTTTTGTTTGCTCAATCCAGGCATAAGCTTCCCACTATTGCTTCGGTCTTAATTTTATTCCAGTTGACATTCTATGTTTTTTTAATCACTTTTTCTCACACACATACGCGGTAGTTATAATTACGTTTATACATCTCTAGTTATTATTGTTTTATTAATAGGGGGAACACAATTTATAAATTTTTGCAAGGTATATATTACAAAAAATATGGGGGAAGTTCCACAAGATTACATTACAAAAATACAATTTTAAAAATTCATACAGGGTGTTTATTTCGGACAGGAATGTATGGAGAAATAAGGAGTACCACAATCAATAGGGTAATAAAATCTGTATACAGATTCATGACTAGAGGGGTGTGGGGGCAGAAATATACTCCAGTAATCCAAGAATTAGCGAAATCTTTGCATTTAGGAGAAACTGCACCGTCTTTGAAGCGGAGATTTATGTGGTACTGCAATGTGCAAGGGAGATAATATGACAGTCCTTAAAAAATAGCAGATCCCAATATTTTCTATTAGTCAAGCGACACTGAAGGCACTGACGTGTGAAAAAGTGACGTCCGAGCTGGTACGGGATTGTATAAAAGAACTAAATAAACTTGGAGACCGCAACAAGGTTGAGCTTGTCTCGGTGACAGGGCATCAGGGCATCAAAGGCAATGAAAAATCAGATCAACCAACACATGGAAAAATCGGCGGGGCTGGAAAGAAAAAGACAAAAACTATATAAGCAACCAAGAGTAGACTCTGGTGTATTTAGGAAACACCAAGCAAAAGATCTGTATAAACTTCTACAGGGTGCAAAAATTCTATACTGGGTGTAAGAAACAATAATGGACAGCAAACACAATCAGCTTTAGCTTCAGTAATAAAAAAAGAGATCGTTGGATGATACAGACCCATAGAGAAAAAAAAAATTGGGAAACTTTTATATTTTTTAAATATTTCAAAATTTCACGTTGTTTTTCTTCTTTCGTTAGTGTACGCTTGTTATTCTAAAAGGATATGTTTTATATTAAGGATATTGTTTGGTATGGTATCGCCTTAGCAAAAGGAAATGGATTCTTTATTTATCTAATGGATGTAAGTTATTGGAGTATGAATTATTCGTTATCACAGTCTTATTAGTTGTTCGCGGTGTTTGATTAAAAGTGATAATGAAATACAAACAGTTTCTATAATCTTTTGACTTGTTAAATGTTCTTTTCCAGTTAAGTTAGTCTGCCATAAATTGAAGATGTGTTTATTCATGGAATAATCTTATGGCAATTTCTTGAAAGAATTTTTACCTTTCATCTAATATAGCTTTATTCATAAGTACGTCCATTGTTTAGCTGACCTTAATTCCTACGTATGATGTATATATATATATATATATATATATATATATATATTGTGTTGACAGTAATATGAGTAATACATTATTCTTATTTGAGGTTGCTGCAATGCGGTTAGCGTATTTAAGGAGACATACATAGTCCAGAACTACTTTTAAATGCTGTTGATATTTCTAAAATTGCTGGTGCTTCTTGTGTCAAAACATTTCATTTCTAAGAGAGGTGTATTTTAAATTTGTCAGGTCTTTCAGCCGGTGCTAACCTCGATTGAGTTTTTGATGCATCAGTAAAGATATGTTGGGACTTTGTATACTATGGATATTATTTCATGGTATGATTGATCAATATTTATTGGGTTTGTTGATGTTGTATGATAACTACTAAGAAATGTATTTTACAATAATTATTGATGGACTAGTTGCCGAAGGGTGAAAGTTTTGGATTCATTACAGGTGGGACTGAACTGGTTTATAAGGTAGCCACTGTATTTTAGTATTTCATCAACTTACACGGTGTCTGTAAATTTATTTGTCTATTGATTCGAAAATTTCATATTTCAAATAGGCAAATCCATCATAATCAATAATGCTTCAGCCCTATAGTAGAGCCTTGACCTTTCCAAGTCTATTTTGCCTATCTATTTTTCCAAGTCTATTTTGCCAGTCTATCTATTTATTTCTAATATTTATATTTTTATTTAAATTCACATCCATCCATATTCATATCTTTAGGATTCAACAATAAAGCCATATTACGGAAGCCACAATTTTCTTGCATTTAGCGTCTACGAGAATTAACTTACACCCGCAGATAAAGTCTAACGTCTTGCTGCTCTCCACCAAAATATCTCTCTTGCTCTTGCTTTGAGAAACGTCGTTTTATTTTTTTATAACAACTTGAGAACCACTGGATCGATTTATCTAATTTTGATTTTGAAATATTTGTATAAGTCCAAGGAACGTTTAAAATGTGAGAAAAAATGATGAAATTGTAATGAGAATAGAAAAAAAAAACAATTTTATTTTTACATACAAACAGTTATAATTATCCTTCTTTGGATTGACGTCACTAAATTCTATTTACTTTTTTTACTTTTCACGCATAACTCGAGTTCGATTACCCACCAAGGAGAGATTGTTTTGTTTTTTAATCCATTATAATAAAATATAATGATAATTAAAATGAAGTAATTAAACATACTTATAATGATAATAGTAAAAATGTAAAGCATAAATACATGCTATATTATACTTAACAAATTTTAAAAATTACTAAAATCAGTAATCAGAATTTTTAAAGAAAAAAATTACGATTCTTAAATTTTAAAGAACTCAAATGTGTGGTGTTATTATAAAAAAATTTAACAATTTAGTTATAAGCAGACACAAAATTTCATTAAACCCAAACAATAATAACGCCCTATAAGAAGCATTCACTTGTGTCGACATTCCCAAGTGCTACACACCATTTTTTTTTAAATCATTATCTTTTATTACCAAATTTTAGTAGTGATTGGGATTATATAGGAATGATTGTGAAATAATTTGTAATTTCTTTATTTTCAGTTTACAGTTCTGTAAAATCACCGAATGTTTTCGGAATAATTGAATAATTATATTCATTTCGCTTAACATTAGAGTACTTTTTTAAATGAAATTATAGGGATAAGCAAAAGAACAAACAAACAAAACAGCTCTTAATTTATTTTGAATTATGTTGATTGATTAGATATAAGTGCGCCTATGCTTGATAACTAGATACAATTGATCGTTCAAAGCTAATATTAAACACATTAACGACACATATCCAACTTGTTGAGAATAAACAATACAATGGAAAGCGCTTCAAATGAAAAAAAAGTTAATTATTTACTAAAGTACTTTTCAATTTTGGGTATTACAACCCGTTATCCAAAAAGCAGATTGTGTAAAGTATACGCGGTATTGTTGCTCATCTTAACATTATCGATATCCTGTTTTTGCACCTATATGAAGGGAACTCATATGAAGGCATTTGAAAAATATCATTTTGTCATTAAAATCGCCGATGGAACAAGCTGTATGATTCTTACATTTGGAGTTGCTGCTACAATAATCAACACTAAACTCATATATGCAGATAACTTAAACAAAATCTTGCACAGGATTAAAGTATTTGATTTTGTTGTAAAACCAAATTTGAACTGTGGACTCTGTCTGGCGATTTTGTTGGTAATGCACTTTTTTCTAATGAGCACTACTTTTTTTGATGCGTATACTTGGAGTACCTCAGAATCATTTAAAGATTACACATATTTTATAATAAGGGACATTCAAAACATTCAATTATCAAGCACTATTTGTTTTTGGATGTGGCTTGGCTCTGAAATTAAAAGACGATTTAAAGTTTTAAATGACATTCTAATAGACGAACCAATATACCAAGAGACCAATTTTAACTCTAGTAACTGTAAACTGGAAGGACACGATCTTCAGAAAATGGTTAAAAAATTAAAAACTGTCGGTAGACTGTATAATAATATGTGCGATACTGTAGAGTTGGTTAATGAATTATTTGGACTATCTATTATGTATTTTGTGATATTTGCCATCTGTTATGTTGTTTCGTATACCTCTGTCTTGGCGCTGGTAGCAGTCGGTTCAGGAGAAATAGCTGTTCTGAACAAGAAGGAAAATTTGAGAACGCTGTCTCTTGTTTGGATTGCTGAAAATATGGTAAGAAATATATTTTAATTAAAATAAATTATTTTATTTCATACAAGTAAACTAGTGAACACGGACTTTATTTATGTATCCTTTTGCCTTAAAATATGCGATATTATACAGACCTCCTCTTCACCCCTAATTTTTTCTATCTCACCCGCCGTGTTCATACAGCTCGAAATGGTGTAGTTTTTTATACAAGGTATCCAAAAACTCTCCTGATAAACGAAAACTGTAGATTCCTCAGATAGTTTTAAGAAGATTTAACCCAATTCACCTAGTCCAAAAATAATTCCTAATGGAGCTAGAGCTCTTTGAAGATGGCGCCTTGTAAGTAGTTTTTTTAATACCTCCAGAACACTTCTATATAGAAAAACGAAAACTAATACGATTATTTATCCTCCAGAGTTCAATCGATTTCAATAATTGCAAATTTTTGGTGCCGTTCATAGGCGCCCGTTTTGGGTAGGTCAACGGTTATTTTAACGCATAACATTTTGATCTGTAACTTTTCAGCATTTGCGATACTAGATTTTTAAATTTTCAGGTATTCTAGTACTAAAAGGTACTCTTACTTTAAGTCTGTAGGATACACCGTTTTCTAGAAAAATCGATTTGGAAATTTTTCGTTTTCTCGTCATAAAAGTTAAATTAATAGGTACCTTAATTAATTTTATAAATTATCCTTTGTTTCAATAAATGTAGCACACAATTCGCATAAAAATTTTTGGAAAAATAGTAGAGAAACAATTTGAAACACAATTTTATTAAAAGGTTTTTAAAAACAAAATATTCATTACGACGAAACGAAACTACAAGTAACACAAACGAACAAGAATCAAAGGCAGATAGTAAAAAAGGATGATCAATGCGATGATCATTAGTCTCTATGTATAAATTTCTCATTTTGCAACGCCGAATTCTTGTAAAAATTACAAAGTTATTTCTAAATTCGTTACAAGCATCTTGTATCCTGAGCCAGAGTTGTGCACGATTTTGTATCGGAATGGAATAAAAAATGATTTTATACATCCTCAAATATAATAA
This sequence comes from Diabrotica undecimpunctata, assembly GCF_040954645.1. Taxonomy (NCBI): domain Eukaryota; kingdom Metazoa; phylum Arthropoda; class Insecta; order Coleoptera; family Chrysomelidae; genus Diabrotica; species Diabrotica undecimpunctata. The sequence goes on along the minus strand of NW_027311919.1, from coordinate 416,980 downwards.
TCGTAAGGATTTAAATCCGGCGACCTTACTGGCGAAGCAACTGGGCCGCCTATTCCAATCCAGTGGTCTTCGTAGTTATTGTAAAGAAAGTCTCGCAGATTCCTGCTAAATCTGGGCTGACAGCAGTCACGTAGAAACCAAGTTTTGCCACAATATTTAGAAGCACATCATTTAAAAAATCAGGTAAAATATATTGCAGAAAATGTGAATAATCAGCACCATTTAAACGAGCACGCAATTTCACGGGTCCAAGTAGATATTCGTCCACTACTCCTATCCAGACGTTTATGCTAAACCTATGCTGCTGCTTAAACTCTTGACCAACGTGGGGATTATTACCAACGATTGTTACCAATATTAATATGCATTATGTATGTACATTAAAAATTAAATTTTTTGAATGTAGCTTCGTCGAAAAATAAAATATGTCCGAAAAATCTTCATTTTGATTTGTCTGATTTGATAACCATATAGCAACCTCTTCAAGAGCAGGAAAATCTCCTTGTAGCAGTGCTTATACCTTTGTAAAATAAAATGGATATAAATTTTCGTTAAATAAGATATTTCTTGTGGAAGATTTTGAAATTGTGGGATACATGGCAGATAGTCCTCGACCGCTAATTATATAACTGATATATTATTATAACTTAATATACAAATATATATATATATATATATATATATATATATATATATATATATATTATATATATATATATATATAAATATATATATATATATATATATATATATATATATATATATATATATATTGAAATGATATTATTTAAAAAATTAATTTATAAGTTACACATTAGATAATATTAGATATTTGGTTATTTTAATAAGTTATATACTAGAGAATTTAATAAAAATTATTTATGTGAGGGCATTTTTAAGAAATTAGCATATAATAATTGTAAAAAGTTGTATTTTAATGTTGTAAATATATTTAAGTGAGCCATGTGCATATGCAACCAACTATACAGTGAGTGATAGACAGATATACATACTCTCCAAGTGACATTTTTAATAATTAGGAATATAAAGTGGGGTTATAATAATAATGTTAGTTTAAAATGTTTAATTTATATATATATTTTATTACAAAACAAATTAAGACGATTAATAAAAATGACAATGAGTAGAACTGTAGTGAGTATAAAAACTCAAGTAGGAGACACAGAAGAATTTGTCATAAATAAAGGGGTTAGACAAGGAGATTCGTTATCAGCAACCCTGTTTAATCTTGCCCTGGAATACATCGTCAGGAAAATAAACAAAGGTACCCTTAGAACTAGAGAAGGACAAATAATAGCATACGCTGACGATATTGTGCTAATAACAAAAAATAGAAAAACAATGGAAAAAATGTTAAATGAAATGGTAACAGAAGGAAAAGTAATGGGATTAAAAATAAACCAAGAAAAAACAAAAATAATGAGATTTGATAAAAACTTCGAAAACAAAAAGGTTAGACTAGGCGAATACATTTTTGAAGAAGTCGAAAAATTTAAGTACTTGGGAATATTAATAACAAACAATGGAGAAAGAGAAACAGAAATCAAAGAAAGGATTATTACAGCAAATAAGACCTTCCATGCAAATAAGAAATTACTAAAAAATAAACTATTGAGTAAGAAATCGAAAATGAAGGTATACAAAACAATAATTCGACCGACGATGATGTATGCAGCCGAAACCCTCAGCATGACAAAAAAACAAGAGGAAAACCTTAGAATACAAGAAAGAAAAATACTAAGAGCAATACTGGGACCAATAAAAATAAATGAAAATGAATTTAGACAAAGAACGAACCTTGAGCTACTGGAAGAAATTAAGGAAGATATAGTGTGTAAAATAAAACAACAAAGAGCAAAATGGCTAGGACACGTATGGAGATCAGGATCAACTACGACGATATTCTCAATATTGGAATGGACACCAGCTGGCAAAAGAAGACGTGGAAGACCAAGATCTACATGGTTACAAGAAGTTGTAAATGATCTCAACAAGGCGGGCATACGACAGTGGAAAGGAAAAACCAGAGATAGGACACAATGGAGAAAAATAACTGAGAAAATTAAATAAGGAACATGAGGACTGATCTACCTCAAAACATAGATCTAGAGAGCGTAAGCGGCGTAACCCCTAAAGGGATGTTTAGCCACACATATATATATATATATATATATATATTTAATGATTTAAATGTTTATTCTGATCTGAAAAGCCTAAATGTCAACAAAATTATTAATAGAAAAGAATGGAATTCTCTAGATCACCGGAGATGGCCATGTTTGCGAAATGGTTTGTTCCAGAAAATTCAGACATGTATTTAATAGAACAAATGGAACATGATTTATTGCCAGATGATTCTAGAACAGAAAAAAAAAGATATAAATACCCGGTGATTTGGATTAGAATCGATCAGTTATGAGTTACAGTTACTATGAGTCCAGTTTATTATGAAAGTTAGTAGACACATTTAGTTAGTGAAGTAAATTGTTCAGAATTTTCAAGAAGGCAGTCAGAAAAGTTTAGTAAGAAATATGAAAGTTAGTTGGAGTCAGTGAATCAGTTACAAATAGTCCAATTGTTTAATATAGTGAGTTAAATGAAGATTAAAAATTATGCATATATTTTAATGCACATTTATAATTATACTCAAATAATTATTGAAGATTTAAAAAAGTATATTGGAAGAAATTAAATTATATTATGATTGGAGATTAGTATAAATCAACTTATAATAATTGGATATTGGTATATTGAAAAGAAGAATAAATATAAATGCTGTTTTGCTGGTTTGCTTGGTGGTTTATAAATGCTGGTGAAGAAAAATATATCTTAAATTGGTAGAAGCTGATAATTGGAAAAAGTAATTTCACAAAAACAAGGATAACCGAAGTACGAAGACATTCAGTGGTGATTAGAATCTATATAGTGGAAAACAGTTCATTTAGGCATTCAGTGAAAGAAAGGTACAAAATTTTGTTAATATAATTTAGTTAGTGTCATAACAATTTCAATTTTGAAGATAGTTTGTTTAAATTTTACATTGTCTATAGAATTTAATTAGTTTTATAAGAATATCAATTTAAAGATAGTTTATTTTAAATTTACATTGGCTAGGTTAGATATATATGTGTGTTTCATAATAGTTATAATAAAGATAATTTAAAAAAGTATTTACAAACTAATTCTTTGAGAACTGCGATAAAAACCCTATATTATTAAAAATACTCATTGCTCATCATTCAAACAAACAATACATCATAACAATATATATATATATATATATATATATATATATATATATATATATATATATATATATATATATATATATATATATATATATATATATATATAGGTGTGGTTTGACCCTCGAAAGAGCTTAAACCAACATTCAAATGAAGCCATCGGTTAAAATTAAATGAACTAATGTTCTTACAGTTTTACTTGTATTTTTTGTTTCGTTTCTCCCGTTTAGTTTTTAATCTTTAATGTTAAGTTATCGTAGAGTTTTTATAACATCTTTAAAAAAACCCTACAAATTGTTTTTGTAAGTATGAACCCTGTTGGTTTGTTTACTTATATTCTAAAATCATTTTTATTTGTAGTGAACTGATGATGCTTTTAAAAATAAAAGCGAAACGTATTCAAATAAAGCAATAAAGTAGTTGACGTCTTTTATTTGCCAATTATTGACCAATAAAACCTCTGCTATTCAACCATTGAATATATTCCATATATATATATATATCCGATGGTACGAATAACATCTTGTTTTTGCCGATGGTAATATGGTTGCGATTTTTCTGTCGATGTTAAAAATAGTCTCTATTTTGTTTTTTCTTAGCACTCTGCTGATTTTGTCTGTCGTACCCTTTATATAGGGCAGGGTAGTTTTTCCCACTGGTTTTTCTTCTTTTTCTGGATCTTTGCTTTTCTTTCAAGATTTCTGTGCCCTTTAAATCGTAGACATGGAAAATTCATTTTTTCTTAGAGCCGTTTTGACTTTGTAGATTTCTTCGTTCTTATGGTCGTCATCTGCTAGTTTCATCTGCCTGTTATTAAGGTTTTTATTACCGAATTTAATTGGGCAGGATGATGGTGTGAGTCTGCGTGTAAGTATCTGTCAGTATGGGTTGGTTTTCGGTATAATGTATGTCCTATGCTTCCGTCTTCTTTCTTAATAACTAGCACATCTAGGAATGGAAGTTGTTGATTATTCTCTTGTTCCATGGTAAACTGTATTTTTGGATAATTATTATTAATGTGTTGTAGGATTTTATTAAGTTTCTCTTCTCCATTCAGATAATAAATGTGTCGTCAACATACCTAAGCCATAGTTTGGGTTTGTGCTCAGCTGTTTCTATTGCTTTCAATTCCATATCTTGCATAAAAAGGTTGGCTATTACGGGTGACAGTGGTGAACCCATCGGTGCTCCTTCGACTTTTTTGTACCTCTGGTCCTTGTAGATGAAATAGGTATTGTTTAAGCAATGCCTCGTCAAGTTTAGTGTATCCTGTGGTATTGGATATTTTCTACGTATAATTTCTAGTGATTCTTCTACTGGGACATTGGTGAATAATGAGATTACATCTAAGATCACTAATAAGTGTTCAGGTTCAAGAATAACGTCCTTTATACGGTCGATAAAGTGGCTTGCGTTCTTGACGTAAGAATCCGCTTCCTCCGCATATGGTTGTAGCTGGTCAGCAAGAAATTTTGCCAGTGATTGTAAAGGTGATCTGATAGAGCTGACTATTCTCGTGGAATGAGCTGGAACTGTTGTTCTTTCTTGATGTTTGACGCTTGTATTTTGGCTTTCGTTGTTTTCTCCAGATACGTTGTTGGGCTTGTTGCGATTTTTTGATATGCACTATCGTTTATAATTATAAATATTATGACAGTAGCGTTGCCCTTGTCAGCTGAAAGTACGATAATGTCTTTGTTTTTTTGTATAGTCTGCAAGGCTTTCTTTTCTTCATAAGTTAAATTCTTTTTCGGAGGTTTGGCTGTTCTTAATATTTGTGATACATCTTGTCGAATAATCTCGCCTGTTTCTGATGGTAGTTTAGTGATAGTCGTTTCCACTTCGCTAATGATACTTTAGACGGGAATTCGTCTCGCTGAAATAACAAAATTAAACCCTTTGGAAAGGACACTATTTGTTGCTTCATCCAAAGTAAGATTTAAGAAATTGTAGACTAAATTACTGGATTCTGTTGTTGGTAGTTCCTTATTCTTAGGTCGTTGTTGTAGTATCAATTTCTCAAACTTTTTGATTTGTTTTCTTTTGGTGATATCCTCATCTGTCTCCGATCGAAAGTTTGTGAGTTTGTCAAAGATGTTTCACAGAGTCGGATGTACTTTGTTACTTATTGTGAGATAAAGCTTTAGCAACTCTGAATTTACTCTATCGATGTCTCGTCTGGAGTCTTAAATCGCTTCTCTAGTAAGTGCTAGACTCTCCCTTTTTAAAATATTCTTAGTTGTGTAATTAATATATATATATATATATATATATATATATATATATATATATATATATATATATAGTCGTAGCTATTGGGAAAACATGGCTATTGGACCATAATCACTTAGTAAAATATTGATATTTAAAAGGGTTCTTTATATTTTTGCTAATAGTTTCATTCTATGTATTTTCTAGATGTATTTATAAAGCATTAACACAGTGGAAGAAAAAAAGAATAACGTATAATTATGTAAACATGATGGAATTCAATTTATAGTTTTGAACATTGTGTTAGGATTGATGAAACGAACTTCACACTTATTCTAAACTCTAAAAACCCAATATTATTACACAGATAATATTGGTCAAGCAAAATATCATACGTCTTAAAAAAATTCTCCGCCACTTCCAAAGGCATTTGTAACTTTCAATGAACTTAAGTTAATGAATTATCCTTTGATATATGTCCTTTAATATCTATCTATTTTCTATATAAATCGTCATACAATCGTATTACAGTAATTTTGCGAGGCACTAACAGGCGTTTATTTATTAAAATTATGGTTTAAATTGTTATTATTAATACCAGATATAAATAGAGTGTCATTAATTTGAACTGTACTATTTAGTTGAGATAATCTACCATTTTGATTAAGTAATTGCGATTCAAGTAGAGTTTTATCATATGAAATAGTTGTTTTCTTTATTGTACCCGTAGATTTAACTGCAGAAACGTAACTTCTTTTAGAATTTATGCACTGGCTTGCAGTAGTTCTTCTTTGATTTATATTAATAATGTTGTTTTGATTGGATGCTTGGGAAGTTAGCCGGATGGTATTGACTATCTTCTTTTCTATGATGATGTTTTGGTTTAGTTCTGCAAAGAATCTTGATATGAATAATATTGAATTTAAGATAACTAAATTTTATCCCTCTTGGTAATATCTTACCATCAAAAGTTATCAGAATTGTGCCTGTACGAGCATATTGAACCGAGTTATCATCGTTAATAATTTTCCTGTTTAATCCTTTGATGTCTATACATCTGAACACCAATTTTATTTATACCTTTGACTTTAACCTCCAAGATATCTTTTAAATTTAAATTGAAGAAGTCATTTGCTATTTGCAAGTGCAATTATATTTGCCTATTTTGGATTTTTTCTTGATTCCTTCTACTACAACTTAGTATGGCCCTCCAGCATTATTCTTGTATCTGTTGACGCTTTGATTATATATTTTTTTTCTCATTATCAGACTTATCATTTATTATCGCATTATTTTCATTATTCGAAATATCCATATTATCGTTTTTAATATTATTGTTGATCGCTTGAAGATCAGGTGTTTTTTTCTTGTCGCCATGCAGTGACATATCAGGAACTGATCAAAATTTTAGTAATATAAAAAAAAATATGTAATGGAAAAGATTTACCAATGTTCTATAAGGTATTTTATATATAAAGAGTTATATATAAAAGTACATTAATTATCTCTATCTCTCAAGACTCTTGTTTGAAATGTTAACCCAGCCAGTAAAAATCGTAGTATATTACGTTGTATATCAGAACTGTTGTTTCTACGCTGTAATTGTGTATTAATTTATTTTTAGTTTACTGTTGTAAGTGTAAAGACATCCAGTATTTAAATTTAGCCAGAAAGATTATCGATTATTACGAACTGTCTATAAAACATATTAATCAGAATAAGGTTAATGTAAATGTAGTCCAATTTTTGACAGATGTCAGTAAATAAATAAAGAAACTTTATCAGTATATGGGAATTATAAATTAAATATAATATATTAAATATAAATTAAATTGCTACGTTTTTTCCATAAACGCTAAAACTTCCAAATTTTTAAGTGTAATTCGTATTTTTCTATGCAGCTGCAGAGAATCGCATTCATTTATAGAACAGTGAGTGATACAAGTGGTTTAAAATAAAGTATTATTTGTCGTATAATCCTTTATAAAAGACGTTTACAAACGCCCCGTCGTTTTAAATAAATATCTTAATAGTATTAATAATACAAACAATGTATTTAGTAGCAGTACTCAAAATGCCTTTTTAATTTTTGTAAAAATGCATACGTGTTTAACTCTCATTGACCTTCCCTTTTAATTAATTTAGGTACAAATATCAACATTAACAATCACTTTATTTGTAAACTCTAATTTATTGTACTAAGCATATTTAATAAAATTAAAAACTGCCCAACTACAATTTTTATTTATTTATAATTTTATCGAACAATTTACTGAAACAGTGAGCACCATAACGTGCCGAAAATGTATTCAATTACATTACAATTACCCTAATACACCATAATAATATAATTGTAAATTGAACAAATTATTGATTTATATTAATACTGAAGTGATGTATGTTAGAATATTATGTTTTCATTATCCCATACATACATTATATGTGTTAGACCATAAGATTCGAAATAATGAACAGAAAAATTAAAATTTCTAAATCTGTCGAACATATTTTTTTCTACCTTAGTCTTCTAGGTATATCAATCATTGATCCAAACTCTAAATCAAAAAAAGTTTGGTCTGTGGTTGTTATATGTGCATCCACGGCAGCACATTGCTATTGTACGTACATAAAACTTACAAAACCAGAACTTCTGAATTTCGATACATTTGTAATCGTGACAGAGAATTTTGTCTGTTTAGTAATGTATTTCTCTGTTACAATAAATATGATAATAACAACTTTTCAATACCCAACCCACCTCGAGAAGATCTTGATGCAATTAACAGAATTCGACAAAAGAATGCTTCCTCCAGCCAATCGTAAAGTGTTTGTTCAATTTGCTTCCTTTTTTGTTGCATATCATTCAATAATACTATTTGAGATATTGCTAGACAGCTTTATATGGATCCATGCTCTCTCATTTGATCTTTTTAAGTATTTTATCATAAAATATATACATAGGCTTCTTCTTAATCTTGTCATGGTTATATGGTTTAGCCTTGCATTAGAACTTAAAAACAGATTCAAACGATTAAACTTCCTGTTAAAGAATTATAGTGTTAACTCTACATTTATAGTGTTAAATTTTTTTAATAAAAGAACCCAACTCAACTCCGACAAAATTGTGGAAAACCTACAAAATATTAGAAAATGTTATACTTTATTATGTGACACCGTTGGATTGGTGAATCAGTTGTGTGGCAATATATTATTAAATTTTGTTCTTGTTGTAATTGGATATGTTCTCGATTACACAACACTATTAATCCTAGTTGTGACCTCACGTGTGCCAAATGCTGAAGGACACACATATGTGTTAACAATTTTAGCTTGTATGTGGATATTAGATGATCTTGTAAGTATACTAGTTTTTCTTCTACCTTAAATATTGAGTTTTATTTACTAATAATATAATATTATTATTATGTTTTTATATTTTTCACGTCAAACACCTTAATAATTATCTTTACCTATGCTCTCACATTTTGGCGTCTAATGGTGACACCACTAGACATTTCCTAATATATCAATTCTTAATTTTAAAATTTTTTGTTACTCAACTCATTTACATAAGTATTCTTATTTACTGTACATGTACTCTTTGATCTTTTTTTTTAACTATCCAACATTCATTGCCGTACATCATAGCCCGTCATATGTCAGCTTCGTAGAATATTTCTTTTAGTTTAAAATCTTTCTATGACACAACACACCACTCGCCTTCTTGAATTTTACATATCTCTTTCTAATTAAATAGTTTATCTCCAAAACGTCTTAAATCCTTGAAATGGACAAACTCAGAAATCATAGATTTTTATTAAAAAAAGTAAATAAGATACAAAGGTTTCATATATATATACAAACATTTTCTGAATACTATATTTTCGCTGAAATATCAGCAAAAAATCCAGTGTACTTTGAGCCGTTTCGGAAGCTGTACTTATTGACTAGTGCTATACCGACACTTTTTGATAGACGCCAATATTGTACATACACCGAGTTTAAATAATGCTACTTGGAATAGTGACACTGTTTAAAATAAGCCGTTATTACAGAATGTTTTAAAATGAATTGTGTGACTTCGTAGCAAAAACCTTAGTTAGTTTTGTGTGTTTCTTTAAGAAATTCGTGGCAAAAGTGAAACCTTCATTTTTATTGGGTGATAAAGGTAACTATATATACATATATATATATATATATATATATATATATATATATATATATATATATATATATATATATATATATATATATATATATATATATATATATATATATATATATAATGTCCTAGAAGGAAAATTCGTTTAAACTTCCCTTGCTCGAATTGGTATCAATAAAGTGTTATGACTTATTTCGTCCTATCCCAGCCTCATCAGACACTTGGGCTGATACAAATTCAAACTCCGAAAGTCCAACGAATGTCTCCCAAAATTTCACCACAGCAGTGGTTAGCATGCAGAGGCGCCACCTGCTTTGGCGGCTATGAACGAAAACGATATAATAATATCGTTTTCTGTCCTCTGGGCTATGCGAAATATGTAAAAGAATATATCTTCTAGCAAAAGCTGCTATCGCTTTGTTGATTTAAATGGCCAAATATATGGCCTAGGAGAACAAATTCGTTAAACTTCCCATGCTCGAATCGGTATCAATAAAGTGTTATGACTCTTTTCGGCCTCTCCCTTTTTTGAGGAGACATTCGTTGGACTTTCCGAGTTTGAATTTGTATCAGCCCAAGTGTCTGATGAGGCTGGGATAGGCCGAAATGAGTCATAACACTTTATTGATACCGATTCGAGCATGGGAAGTTTAACGAATTTGTCCTCCTAGGCCATTAGCCTCCTATTTAAATCAACAAAGCCATAGCAGCTTTTGTTAGAAGATTAATTCTTTTACATATATATATATATATATATATATATATATATATAAGAAATACTGGATGATATATATATATGTTGTTTATATATATATATATATATATATATATATATATATATTTATATATATATATATATATATATATATATATATATATATATATATATGGAAAAGAATAAATCTTCTAGCAAAAGCTGCTTAAAATTATTACTAGAAATACCTATGTAGACATGTAGGTTTTCTGGTTTAACTGAAAATTTGTACAAGAAATGCATAAGTCGACTTAGGCGAGATTTAAATTTTTAATGTCAGAACTGCCTATGTCCTAATATTCACTTCTTGTTTAAATGTATCGTTTTTGCACCGGCAACATCGCAACGTTTGCTTAAGGGTTATTTTATATTTGAGATTTGTGTAGTGTATCTATATTAAATTTGAAAATTATAAAGTGCTCAATGTGATTTTAATTTTTGCTATTGATTAGAAGTTATGTTTGTGACTATATTAAGTTCCGTATAAAAAATTAAAATAGATAAGTGTATAAAATGTATTCACGGGGAGAAACTTTATTGCAATAGTGTAGTGTATAAAGAATTCTGATAATGGTAAGTTGATATAAGTACCATTCATTTAGCCATTGATTATAAAAGTTTTAGTTAATATTATACAATTATTAGGCTAGCAGCCTGTGCCGTGTACATTCTAGTCATTTTTTTTGTACATAACAACCTCTCTTCACAGCTTTGTTTATAGTTTAATACTTACTTAACTGCTTAAATATAAAAAAATCTCTATATGTTTTTATTTAAACATATTGCATCAGGAAAAATTTACATCCATTTCAAAAAAGTATGATTAACTCATTTATTTTGTTCCAGGCATATCCACAAACCAAGTTTCACCAGGTAATACCTATGATGAGAGTACTCTGTCTACTTCCACTGGATTATGAAGAAATTTATTGACAAAAAAAAAAGAAAACAAGGAAGAGAAATAGAAAGCCAAGTGGTTGGCAGAGTGATAAGCGCCGAGATGCAAGAAACAAGACAATTTTCAACGTCAAATAAGTTTGTTTCTAAAAAATTTTTAAATCCTGATTGCTCATGTATACGAAAATGTGCAGAGATACTTCAAGACAATATTAGACTAAGAATTTTTCAACAATTTTATGCACTAGATGTAAATTATCAAAATCAGTTTATTGCTCAGAATTTTAATGGAGTTGAAAGACTTGAACGAACACAATCTACAGTCAAGCAAAAGACAGTTTACAATTTTTTTTTCTAAATAATGAGAGACAAAAAGTTAAAGTTTGCCGTACTATGTTTTTAAATACTCTCGATATAAAACCAGAAAAAATAAAAGTATTAGCTAAGAAGAAAAGAGACTGTACAAGTAGTATCTGCCCTGAAGACCAAAGAGGAAGGCATGAACAACAACAGAAAGTCACTGACGAAACAATTACGATAATAGAATATTATCGTAAAAGTAAACAATTACGATAATAGAAGTATCATATTAAAAGTTTTTCTTCGTATGTAAGCTATTATTCAAGATCACATATTAAAAAAAAATATTTGTCTCAAGATTTAAATATTTCGAAAATGTATCGGTTATACAAAGATCATTGTAGTTCCCACAATGTAACACCTGAACTAGAGTCATTTTATAGAAAAATATTCGCCGAAAAATTTAATCTGTCATTTCACCCTCCCTCTAATGATACTTGTGGAACGTGCGATTGGCATAATTCATTAATTAATACAACTGATTTGCAAGAATAAGCAGTTCATAATAAAGAGAATTATTTTGCCATGGCAGATCGAGCATACAAGGAGAAAAAACTGATAAATTCCGAAGCTGTAATTCTGAAAGTATTGCATTTTTGTCATTTCATTTAGATAAATGCTTAGCTGCACCCATGTTTCAAAACAATATTTTATTTTATAAAAGACCATTATATACTTTAAACCTTACTATTCACAGTTGCATAAATAAAAATAAACATGCCGTTTGTTACGTTTTGGACTAATCAATAGGCACTAAAGTAGGACAAGAAATAGCATCCTATTTGAGACACTATATCCTCTCCTTACCAGCAAATATTAATGAATTTAACATGTACAGTGATTGCTGTTCAGGACAAACAAGAAATACTTATGTTGTCTCTTTTGAGAGAAGATTTAAACAGAAATGGAAGAGATCTTGTGATCAATCATAAATTTCTTCAACCAGGCATACTCATCAAAAAGCGGATACCCATGCAGCTATTGAAAAAGTCAAGAAATATACAACTGTCAAAATAGAAGTCGCCAGATACTGGGTGAACTTAATTAGAATGGTTCCGAGAAATCCTTCTATTGAAGTTATAGAAATGGAACAAAAATATTTCCTGAATTTCTGACACATTCTAAAAGTCACTACGTGCATCGCAAACTAAACACTGCAATGAAAATATTTCCTGGCTGTACATAAGATGGGTACAGCATCCCACAGATGCACTTTTATAAATCTGTTATAAAACTTCATTTGATTCATATTATTTTAAGGTAATGGTTTTATTAAGAAAGAAAGCAACATGTACTAGAAGTTTAGCTCAACTGCCTGGGCTTGCATCAACTAGTAGTCCATGCCAAGTTACGCTAACCCCACTAACCAATCAGAGAATTCCACTATCAGACAAAAAAATTAAAGACTTCAAGGACTTAATGCCTTACATTTCTATAGAAAGCAGGTACTTTTATAAATGTATTTTTGCTAGACCAGCATCAGCCAAGCTGTAGAGGATGAATATTTATCTAACGAGCGCATATATGAAGATGATATGTAAACACCAGGAATTTACTTACCCATCTTTATTTTTAAGTAGAATATGTATCACAGATACTTTGTATTAAATTGCCTATGTCAATACACAATTAATAATTTACCAAAAATAAATAAAAAACAAAATAATTTATTATCTCAACAAAATCACATGATCGGTGTCAAAAAGATATTAAATAAAATATTTGTCCAACAACACATTTTTAAGGGAGACAAATTTCGTCTTATTGAAAAACATCAAATTTTGACTTAGACACTTCTTATACCAAGCCACACATATATGTATAGATAAATAGGACACCCTTTATAACTTATGTGTCCTTACTGCGTGTCTGTTCGTTCGTGACAATTACTGAGTTATTATCTAAATATCTTCAATGATTAAATATTAATTAAGAATTATACAGTAACCATTTGGTAATTAAAGATTATCTCTGTTCTAATGATGAATTACTTAAAAGAAAGCTTTATTTATTTTTTATCAAATAACTACCCTATTCTGTATTAGACTCCCTAAAATTATGACCGCCAAAGTTGACATATCAAAATTTGTCCAAGTCATATTCTTATACCTTAATACTTTTGGTATTTCTACTAAAAATTCAACTTCCAGATGGAAAAAACTGTATGCTATTACTGTTTTAATTGTTTCAACTTTAATTTATGGTTATTGTACGTACAATAAACTAAAAGACCCAGAATATCTAAGTTTTGATCTATTTGTAAAAATTATTGAACAAATTCTAAGCTTTTTCTTATGTTTAGCTATGATAACAGCAATAACTATAACCAATTTTATACATCCATCACATCTGGAAAACGTTTTGAATAACTTGGAAGCATTTGATAAAAAAATGACACAGATCAGACCAAAAAGAATTTTTATTAATCTTTGCTATGTTTGTGTCGGATATCACGTAATCTATGGAGTTATCATAGGGTTTGAGAGTTACTCTTGGATCAACAGTATATCGCTGAAATTATATTATTATATAATTATTAGGTATGTGCAAATGCTGGTCATAAATTTGGTTATGATGATTTGGTACTGTTGTGCTCTGGAAATATCTAGCCGCTTTAAGAAATTAAGTTTTTTATTATTAAATTTTTTGAGAAATTTTCGATTCGAGAACAAACTGAATAAACCATTTTTGTGTCTCAATTATACCGACAGAGCTATTGAATACATACGAAATATACGAATGAATTATATATTGTTATGTGATACTGTGTGTTTAGTTAATGATCTTTTGGGAACATCGTTGGTAAATTTTGTATTAGTTACAATTGCACTTGTGCTTTCCTATACTAATATTATGATAATAGCATTTTTTTCAAATTTACCAATAAGTAACGAAGTGGAGGGATTGTTGAAAATACTTGGGTGGGTGTATATTTTAGATAGTTTCGTAAGTATATATTTTTATTTATTTTTGTGGTTTATTCTTATTTTTTGTTAGCGAATATATCGAAGCATAAAACAAACAAATAGAGAAAACTGCAAAATTGACTTAATGGAACTCTGCAATTTAGCCATCCAGTTAATTTTATTTAAAGACATGAAACTTTTGAATGGAATTTGTGAAAAAGTTGTTTTTTATGTATATTCTGCATAATTTTTGTCAAAAAACTAAACTTAAAAATGGTATCCATAACAGCAAACAACAAAGAATATGAAATATTACTTCCGTAGAGACGTAAAAGTAACTATCGATTTGCAGTGTCCATTTCCATAATGCAAGAACAATATAATTACTATTTAAGTATGCAGTCTACCGGGTAGCAGTTTTTCACAGATATAATTAATCAAAACAACTAGAATTGGACAATCATCTAAAGATACAGCAGAGAATATGAAACTTATCAACATCCCAATAAAATTATTTAATTAAACAGTAGCCTAACTTTACATTGACTGCGTTAATCGAGAGATGTTTGGCTTTTAACCAAAGTATATTGACGTCTGTTTCATAAATTATAATAAGGATATCAGCACAGACAGATGATGAAAGTCTTGATAGCAAAACAAATAGACCACAATGACCTTCAAATTATAAAAAATATATACTATAAATAACGAGCAATATCATTACCAATGTACACCAAATTAAAACACATTAGGAGGAATCTAAATCAAAAAAAGAGTGAGACTGAGTTGCGTGCTGTTACCACCTCCGTTAGTTAGTCCAAGTAGTCAGCGTTTTATTCGTCTTTGGGCTAGTCTGAGTTTGGTTCCTGTAGTCTAGGTTAACGAAAGTGTTTCGGCGCTGTATGTCATGTCATAACCTAAGTATTTATATTTATAAAATAATCCTATTTTGTTGCTGGACTTCTGGATTTTAGATGCGTACTAGATTTATCATGTAGTGTATCTTTCCAAAGTTTGTGTTCAAACCAACTTCATTACAGGCAACATCTAACTCAGTAAGCAAGGTTCCAATCTCTTTTAAGTTACCTGCTACAGAACAATGCACATCGTAGGTGGTAGAGTATTTCACCGTCTCCATTGATTCCTTTGGCTTCAACGGAGAGATAAGTGTCTCCTCTGAGTCTTTTGATTTTTGTACATTTTGTATTTTTGTGTAGTTTTTGTAGTCTTACGGTCATGGTTGCATTATTGTATATATTGTCGCAATTTGTTTGGACTACTGATAATATATGCAACTTTCCTTCTCTATCTATACAAGGATTTTTACAGCTGTCGCCGCCTTCCTTCTTTCAGCCAACGTCTCCAGTCCTTTCTGTTTTGCCATTTTCCATCTCTAAGATCGCGTCTTTCCATGGCCTCGTCCACTTCATCCCTCCATGATCTTCGGGGTCTACCTCTTTTTCTCCTTCCTATTGGGCTCCAATCCGAAATCTTTGCTATCCACCTTATACGATCTATTCTTCTCGCATGTCCATACCAAATTAAACGTTTTTCTTCGATGTAGCTGAGTATGTCTTGTTCTACTGCCATTCTTCGTTTTATCTCCTCATTTCTGATGCGATCCATTTTGTCACTTTCCTCCAACGCTCTTATAACACTGTTAATTTCCATCGTAGTTCTAACGTTTTGCGAAATTCTGCAAAAGTCAAGACCAATGGTGGGTTGTATTCAATGGTTTTTTTCATAAGTTTTTTCTAAAACTTGCCTGTTCTCTAGGTTGGTAAAAATCTAATTTTGTTACCAGTCTGTTTGTTAATATTCTTGTGAATAACTTGTAGAGGTGGTTTGATAGGCTTATGGGTCGGTAATTATCGAGGTCTGTTTGATAGCCCTATTTGTGAAATAAAATGGTAAGTGCACTACCTTGTATATGTTTTAATTTTTGTAGACATAAGTTGAACAATTGCTTTATATTCTCTAAAAGTGTATTTCTTCCGATCTTTACGGCTTTTATAACAATATTATCTTCCCCGGGGTTTTATTTCTTTTTACTTTTTTAGTGCGTTGCTTGTTTCGTCTGTTGGTATATCAGGCATCAATTCCGGTCAGGCATGATTGACTAATGCATACTCTGCAAGAAATTATGAGAAGGACTCTCGAGCAAGGCACTGCTGGAATAAAACTCAACGGAACCCCAACTAACAATAGGTATGAGAATAATAATACTATTTTGGCTGAAAGTCCCGCAGATTTGCAGATACTAATAAAAAAGATTGTTCATCATTCAAAAAAATATACCCTTTCGATAAATATCAAGAAAAAAAAATTATGAAAGTTTTAAAATAATCACAAAATCATAATTAAAGGTTAACAGTTAACAGAAAAACTTTTGAACAAATGAAGAATGACAACTATCTTGGTACTATAATCAATCAGAGGAATAAAGCTGCTCCAAAGAACTGACTGCGCGTAAAAAGTAAATATACAAATTTTTACAAACTCATAAAGGTGCCTCGTACAAGTGATTAAAAACTGCATTAAGGGTTAGATTGGAAAGGTGTTATATGTTCTCGAAACTTCTACCATAACTAGTGATCTAAATTATGAAAAATTAACCTTAATACACCGATACAAAATAGGCTCGAAAAATCCGTTGCTCACTACTGTTAGATTATGGACCTGGTCGTCCTTAGAGTTGAGTAACACAAATAAGAATAGATATAAAAAACAAAAGAAAACAGTAAACAGCTTTAGTTTTTAAATATCAGAATCCCAAAAAGACAGAATTTTGATATTTACAAAGCAAAGAAACAACAAAATATCATTATATTAAACAATGTAAGATTTACTAAATCAAAATGTATTCAAAAATATATGCATATCTTATATACCACAAAATTGTTACATAAAATATTCAGATATCGTAATCAGACAACGTGATCAGATAGAATAGTCATGCAATCATAGTCATATAAGTCAATAATCAAATAATCTAGATAATTATCATAGTGAATGAAAAAGTTGGTTATCATACCAATTATATCAAGTATCATAACTCTATAAAATATTCAATTCAAATATATCAGATAAAATATTCAAATATATCACATATTCATAAATTTATATCAAATAATATAATGAAACAAATCAAATAAAATATAATATTTAATCATATACAGTGAAAGGCTAAATTATGAAATATTATCATTATTTCCAAAAATGTCGAGTTTTGAGGGAAATCCCGAAACAGGTCGATTTTTGTTATAAAATACCCATTTTATAACGTACATGGAGTAGGGATGATGTCACCGGTGTAGGTGTAGTGACGTAATCGTTAATTTTTTTAAATAGAAATCGGTATAATGCGACACCTCATTTGAACGGGAATTTAATTCTCTATTTAACGACATTACATTTTTAATTGAAATATTTTTTAAGGGTGCAAAAATAATTTTTTTTAAATTAAATTGAACTAAATTACAACTAATGATTTAATTTATAATGTACTTTAAAGTAACCAAATTATGCATAGGTCACAATTATTTTAAATTAAATGTTCGAAATGCCATCCAGCGGTTCCTGCCATCAATTATCCATCAATTATTTAATAAAAGTAAAACGGCTGAAGGCTTTTGAAGCTGATAACACAAATTCCGATAATTTCAGAACAGATGCCGGCATCAGGCAGGACTGTATAATCTCTCTTATATCTGCAGCGAATACAATATACAAAAGGTACTAGACGGAAGGAGCAACGGAATATCCTGTTACCTAAAATATGTCGATTACACATTATTAATCGCGTCAAAATAAGAAGAAATGGAAACATAATAAGACGTTTAGAAAAGAAAAGCAAAAGTACGAGCTACAGCTAAATAGGAGCAGGACAAAAGACATGCTCTGCCTGAATTGGTAAGGGGTGAATTTAGTAGCTCTATAACCGATGCGGCCAGTCCCAACCTCGGATAAAAGAAGAGGGATAGAGGAGTAACCTCTTAAAAAAACCAGGGTTCAGCTGATAGCACCCTGTGAGGGTCCCTGGCCTGGGGTACAGATAAAAACCAGTCAATGGTCTCGAAAGCAGAGGATGGCTGGAAAAGTCACAATGGTCGAGAGGGCGGAAGAACCAAAAGCGTCTGATCCAGATCCAGATCCAGATCCAGAATGGGCGGCTGAAGAAAAGGTCCTCCAAACGAGGGTTGTGGCGTTAGGAATTAGCAACCTAACACACAAAAAAACATAATGGTAAGAAAAACAAAAATTGCAAGATAAAAAAGCCAGTTTTTCGGAAGACCCAGACCCAGGGAAAGCAGTGAATACTGTAAAATCCCTGAATATATATATATATATATATATATATATATATATATATATATATATATATATTGATTTATAGTATCAGCAATCGGTCTGTAGGAAATAAAACTCTATTTGTTCTGTCTCAATATTTCATCACGATTTTGTGACTTCTTCAGAAGAAAACTGTAAATTTATTAAACTTTATAATATGGATAATACTGTCATAATAATTGTTTATTTTAACTTATTCACTAAGAATTGTACAATGGGAATTCACTCTATAAAATATTGCGGTTACCATAAGTCCTAAATAAAAATCGAACAAAAATGTCATTTATTTAGATATTAAAAAAAATTTAATTTTTATTCTTATAGTTGTAACTATTCATTTTGTTTACATATAATAATTAATTATTCTAATAAATTTACAGTTTTCTCCTGAAGAAGTCACAAAATCGTGACGAAATATTGAGACAGAACAAATAGAGTTTTATTTCCTACAGACCGATTGCTGATACTATAAATCAATATTTAAAACAGTACGATCGAAAAATAATTTGAAATATATATATATATATATATATATATATATATATATATATATATATATATATATATATATATATATAATACCGTCATTCTGTTCTGTGATATATATATATATATATAAATATATATATATATATATATATATATATATATATATATATATATATTATATATACATATATATATATATATATATATATATATTATATATACATATATATATATATATATATATATATATATATATATACACACAAAAGACATGATAGTAGACAGAGTACAGAACAATCTTAAACATATTAAAGAGATTGTGGGCCTCAAAGAAATAAATAGTTTCATATACCTGGGTCTATTATAACAAACAAACGAGGATGCCATGAAGAGATAAGTAGAAGGATTACTATTGCAAGAAGAGCTATCATGAAACTGGTAACAATTTGGACAAACTCGACAATAACAGTGTACACAAAATTAAGACTGATAAGAACGCTTATTTTTCCTATAACCACATATGCATTAAAAGCGTGAACCCTAAAAAAACAGACAAAAATAAAATGGAGGCTTTTGAGATGTGGGGGTACCGCAGCATGTTAAGAATATCCTTGATTGCACATCGAACAAAAAATGTATCAATACTAGAAAAACACAAAATACAAGATTGTTCGGTTAAACAAATACAACGGAGATATTTTCAGTATTTTAGACACATTGCTAATCACAGGTAACATGGAAAAACTGATAATCGGGAATATAATTAAAGGGAAAAGACCTAGGCGAAGATCTCCAAGCCGTTGTGTGGATCAAACAAAAATACTGATTAACCGAGGGTTAGGCGAAGCCAGACAACTAAGCCCAGGATAGGGAAAGATGGTAGGGAATAATATTTTCTTCAATATAAATGCCAGTTGTATGCTATGTCATGTAACGATGCTGCTAATAAAAAAGCTAATGCAGCTGATGCAGCTAATAAAAAATAAAAAATTATTGAATTTTTTATTGTCACATAACATGTATGTAATAACAGGTCTGGCAATAAAATATCCCTAATTATACGTATTACAAATAAATGAAGCATTTAAAAATGCAGTACGAAAAACAATAGCTTGCGTGATGATTGCATCGATATTTTTTTAATAACAACGTACTTGAACATTTTTTAATTGTCTTTCTCTAATAATATTGTTAATTTGATGAAATTTGACGAAAATTAGGCTTGGTATTTTCTAAATAAAATAAATCCATTAAATTAAAAATTCATTTTCCAAAACTTACGTTTCGTATTTTGTGTTATAAACAATTTAATTTCTGCTATATTTGTGTTGTTAATTCACACTTGGTTTATAATTGATCAAGTCTTGCATTTTAAAATAACGTAAACAACCCTTGCCCTGCTTTACCCTCTTATGGATTATAACTTTAAGAAAAATTTAAATAAGGTTTTCCCAAACAGATCGGATTTTTTGATCGGCTTTTAAAAGAAAATAGTCGACACATAAACTGTCGATTTAAGTTTATCTCGGACCAAGATTCGGTTGAGGGCTTTAGGATGTCTGCAGGTGATTGTGAAAGATTCGATTCATTTTCCCATTAATTTGTCACTTTTTCTTTAAGGAACGATTTGTAGTCGAAAACACACGTTAAGGTGACCGTAGAGGCACTGTGTTTTGCTTCTCTGGCATGAAAATCTGCTTTTTTGTTTCACTGAAGTCCAATGTGTGATGGAACCCATACTCATAACTCAAATAAAATACCTATAAAATTACTTAAATATAACTGTTCTATCGTATGTAATGCACTGAGAGAGTCAGTAATTATGACAGATTTTGGAACTTTTTGAGTACGTATATAAATGAGAGCTTGCAGAATTGAGTATGGGTTTACGTATGTATGGTAGATATACGTATGTATGGAATATGTAGATGTTACGCATAAGTGGAAAATAATTTAAACTGTAATACAATGTTCAAAGCTATAACTGATCCCACAGCATCAATAGTTTTGGATGAATCAGTATAGATATCACAATGATCTGGGAAAGAGGCAAGTATGTTTTAAAATCATTGAATAATTGTTGCATAGGATATCTCAAGCTTATTGTATGTAAAAAGTGCTTGATCACATATTGCAGGAGGAAAAGTCCAGGGAAGAGGTGTGACTATATTTGTCTGATGAAAAAATTTTGGGAATTAAATGTTATGGAGAGAGAGATATAGCTTCTTGATTTTGTTGTAAAAGGAAGGTTCGTCCTTTTTTCATTTATTAAGTTTCTTTGCGATAGTCTGATAAAAGTTGAATGCGATTTTATCGCACATATGTATGATGCGTATCTTAACTGCAAGTACATTCTATTGGAATTTAAAGGTGGTTCCCCGGTAAAACATTAGAAACTTTTAATGGGGCTACTCAGAATGCTTAATGCTGTATTTTGTATGACGGTAGTTGAGCAAGAAGTGATTTCTTTGAAGATTAGTATACAACTGATCCATAATCGAGTTTTTGTCGTACTATTGATTTTAAAATACGTATCAAAACTTTAAAAATCTTAACTCCAATTACGATTACACAGTATTTGCATTAAATTGAGACCAGATTATCAAGATTGCTTCATTTAGTATTTCCAAGATAGTTACTTATCAAAGATCATTCCTAAAAATTTGAGGTGTTCCACAAAGTTAAATTGTTTTGATATAATTGAAGATCTGGATTTTTAGAGTGCCGTTTTGTTGAAAATAAATACATTTGGTTTTGGTTGAAGAGAATTGCACTTCCACAGCCTTCGACTAGTTTTCAAAGTGATTTATGCACATTGTAAGTTCTTCTGTATAGAAAGCATCTATCGAATATATAACTAAATCATCAGCTTATAATCTCGCCATAACAAGTTTAGAAAAGTTTTCTAAGATTTCGTTTATCGCTACTAAGGATATCCTAAGGATAAGGATAAGAAAGATACTTTAACACCATTAAGGTGTTAAACTAATAATAAAACCTTAAGGGATTCCAATTGTATGTTCTTTAGTGCTCTGATTAGTAGTCTTTTATTAGAAAAATATGAGTAAAATATAAAACTATAAAAAGCATGATACATTTGACACACCAATGACTCAATGTGTTAAGGATGTCATATATCCACGCCATGCCAAACGCTTTTATTATAATTGTAAAAATGATCCCTTTATTTTGGACTCTATGTCAATTACAGTATCTATGGTGGTTAGTGTTTCTGCGAACACTGCTTTGTTAATTAATTATTAATTTATTCTTTTCTAAAAACCACATTAGTTTATAATTCACCATTTTTTTAAAGATCGTGCACATTGTATTAATAAATTAATAAGAGAAATTGGCGTATAGGATACAGGATCAGTGCGAGATTTCTTTTGTTTTAGTAATGCAATTATTATTGCCGGCGTACATTTTGTGAGAAACTCATTATTTGTCCAAATTCTGTTGAATAGGTTAAGAAGATATTTTTTTCTATTATCTGGTAGATTTTGTAAGAAACTGGAATATCGTCTGATCCTGGCGCAGATTTTTGCTGGTGCTTAGAGAGTGATAAGATCTTTTATGGTAAATGTTATATTAGGAGGATTATCTTCAATGCAATTAAAATCTGTTAATTGATTTTTCGAAATCATCTTAGTATAAATAAAATCTTTAGAAAAGTTGTTATTGCTTGAGTTTATTTCAAATTGTTTTGCTACTAAATCTTCTATGTCGTTATTAGATGTCACTATCTGTATCTTAATGAATTTTTGTTTCTAGGCCGTTTTAGGCTTAAACGAAAGGTTGACGAAGTGTGAGGTGAAGCTGTGAAAAATTTAATATATCTTTGTTGCTCTTCCCCATATGGTACTTTTATATTTGCGGCGATAATTTTACTAAATTTTTGTGCCAACGCCCTTATGATTTAGATGAATATGATCCTAATTATTGTGCTGTTTCGTGTCATAGAATTTTCTTTTTGGGTTACATTTGGTCAGAAGTAGTTTATCAAAAAAATTGTTTAAGAAATTGACCTTGTATCGAATTTATTTAGGCTCAAAAATTTTACTTTTAAAAATAAAATTTTTCTCAAAATCTTTAATCTCCGGATCTCATCGGTTCATTTTAATAAACTTTATTACAATTTGACCAAAAAATTAATATTAAAATTTGTGACTAAAAAAAGGAAAAAAAAAGTTTATCAAATGCCTTCGTCATTTTGTTTTTTTTTTAAGAATCTTTAATTTCTCTGGTCAAATATGACGTAAAATCATTTCCTATTTAAAACACTTCTCGAATTGAAAACTTGATAATTAAAAGTTCTCCTATTAGTTTTTAATAATTTTGTGTATATTAAACAGTATTTAATAGTTATATTACAATTAATTAGTATTCAAGATTCCCATTGAGGTAGCCAACGAGTAAACATTACCTTGTGATGTGATAATTCGAATTATTTTGTGTGTTATGGAAACAGCAATTATTATTGGACTATAATATTATTATATTCAACTGAAGGGAAACTGCAGATACAGGTAACTGTTATATTCCTATTATTTCATCCACAGTGTCCTAATAGGACGACTGTTGCAATACTAAAAATTAAGTGAAGTGTTTTTGGTATCCAGGAACACTCACAAAAATGAACTCAAATCAAAACCTCACAACTCCAGAAGTCCTCCCCACAAAATCATATGTCGCTGCTACTTTATCCAAACCTCCACCTCCTACTTTCCCACGTAAGGAGCAAGCCATTTTAATGCACGCTATTCCAAATACTGTTTTATTTGACTATGTTAAAGCTATAGGGGACATTGTTATCCCAAAAAACATTACCTTTGCATCACGTATTCCGAATAACCGCATCTGTATTTATCTTTCCTCGCCTACAGTTGTCGATAACCTTCTAAAAACACATCAAAATATCTCTATCAACTCTACAGTAGTTCCCATCAGAAGACTTATCACCCCAGCTAAACGCCTTCTTATATCTAACGTATCTCCTTCAATTCCACATTCCATAATTGAGAAAGCCCTTAAAGATATTGGATTACAGCTGGACTCTCCTGTGTCATTTGTGAAATGTGGTGCACTCGGAGACGGTTATGCACACATAATGAGCATCCGAAGAGTAACGTATATTATCCCCGATAAAGAGAACTTTTCAGTAGATAGAAACTTCGTTATTACATACGAAAACACACCTTATAGAATATTTATTTCTACGGATAAATTGCATTGTTTTTTATGTAAAGAGGTCGGACATACCGCTGACTCATGTACCAATAATCCAACTACTTTTTTTCAAACTGAACTACCCCATTTAGAGCCCTCTACATCTGAAATTACTGATATAATTTCTGACGTAAACACTCCTGTTCAATCAGACCTAACTACATTAAATTGCACAGAAACCCACACTGAAATAGATACTGAAACTATACACCCATCAATTCCACCCACACAAGGACAAAAAAGAGCTATATCAACAGACAGCAATTCTGATATTCCTTCCCTATCATCTTCAGCAGGTACACCCGAACCAGCGTCTAACCAAATGCTTCCTCCGTTATCCACAAAAACAAACACTATCTCCAAACCTCACAAGAAAAAAACAAAAACTACAAAATCAGAGGAACATAATCTAACAGCTAGTTCAGTACAATCCGTAGCGGCCATTTATAAAAATAATCCATCTGGTCTAACTTTGACCGAGACTCAGTTTATTGCTTTCCTAGAAAAAACACATGGTAATCCTAGTCCACTTAATGAAGCTTTTGTTTTTACGTCAAATATTGAAGGACTATTACAAGACATAACAGTTCTCCATTCAGAAACTAAGGAAAGATCCCTTAAAAATCGACTTACGAGACTTCAAAAGAAAATCAAAAGACAGCTAAACCCAGATGACTCTGATAATATCAGCGTCTCATCTGAACTCCTAACCGATGATGAAACCAAAACCCTTCTCACCCAACAGCCAGAACAACCATCTCAGTTGCCCCTTACCCCTTCAACTCAAGATTCACCTTCAATTTAATCCAATGGAACTGCGATGATTTCTTTCCCCGTATTGAAAGAATCCAACAACTAGTGACAGAAAAACAACCCGATATCATATGTCTACAAGAAACGAACTCGAAAATATCTAAGCTTCCCACACTAAAAAAGTTCGAAAGATATCATTATATCAGAACTAATTGTGACAGAGCCAGTGGTGGGACATCTATTTTTATTTCAAGTGAAATATATTCATCCCATCTTCTCATCACCACCGAACTCGAGGCTATCGCCGTAACTACTTGGTGTCCTAATAAACTTACGATATGCAGTGTTTACATTCCTCCTAACTACCCCCTTAAAGAAATTGAAATTCTAAATCTTATATATCAGCTTCCCGTTCCATATATTCTAGTAGGTGACTTCAATGCTCATAACTTTATGTGGGGGTCAAACCACACTAATGGCAAAGGTAAAACTATAGAAAACGTTATCAATTGCACAGGCTCCTGTCTACTAAATACAGGCTCTAATACGCATCTGAACTTTTCCTCTGGCTCATTTTCGGCGATAGATCTTAGTTTTAGCGACCCAAAAACATATACTTCACTAACTTGGAAAACTTCCGATGATCTATATAACAGCAACCACTTTCCAATATTTGTATCATCTGATATCTCCAACCATCAACAAACTATAACCAGAAACTTCTGGCGGCTAAAAAATGCCGACTGGATAGACTATACTTCACAAACAGATAACACCTTACCTTCTCTATCCCTATCCGACAATATTAACAATAATCTATTATTAATCACAAATTCCATACTTAAAGCTGCAAATTTGCACATAGGCAAAAATAGTATTTCCCATAAAAGAAAGGCAGTACCTTGGTGGAATACATCTTGCCAAACTGCAACAGAACAACAAAAATTAGCTCTTAAAAATTACCGTAAAAACAAAAATCTGGAGAATCTTATTGAACTAAAGAAAACCAGAGTCAAAGCCCGATTTATTATAAAACAAAGTAAAAAATCATCTTGGAGAGAATATGTATCCTCTATTAATTCAAGCAGCAATCCGGCGGATCTCTGGAAAAAGATTAGGCAAATCCAAGGAAACAACACCAACCTCAAAATCTCAAGTATTGCTGTAAATAACACTACAATCACTGACAATCAAGAAATCGGTGAAACCCTAGCAACGCACTTCGACACTAAATTCAAAAGTCAAATAGATACCTCCTTACGAAAACCATTACCTAACGCCCCACCCTGTTCCTCACCCGAAACAATAATGGACATCACACATCTTAATTCTCCCTTTCTTTTTGAATAACTAGTATCAGTACCCAACCGCTGGTCCTGACGACATTCCTTACATATTAATCAAAAAGCTCTCAAACTGTAGCCTACTCAAAATACTTGAGATGTATAATTTAATCTGGTCATCTAACCAATTTCCCAATCAATGGCAAACCTCTATCGTAATACCTATTAAAAAGCCTAACCTAGAACGTTCCTTGGCCAACTCTTATAGACCTATATCACTAACTTGTACGATGTGCAAAATATTCGAAAAAATGATTAATAAAAGACTCTTATGGTTCATTGAAAAACATAAGATATTTGCTAGTGAACAGTCAGGATTTCGTCAGAACCGTTCAACCCAAGACAACCTTATAATCCTCCAAACACATATATTAGAGGCCTTAAACAAAAGACAAGAAGTAGTAGCTGCCATATTTGATATTGAAGGTGCTTTTGACACTATAAGTAGGCAATGT
The DNA here is from genome assembly GCF_040954645.1 of Diabrotica undecimpunctata. NCBI lineage: Eukaryota > Metazoa > Arthropoda > Insecta > Coleoptera > Chrysomelidae > Diabrotica > Diabrotica undecimpunctata. The sequence goes on along the minus strand of NW_027311919.1, from coordinate 389,805 downwards.
ATATTAAACAAACTTATCCTTCTTAATATTAATGGTAATATATTTAATTTCATACGAAATTTCCTATCTTCTAGATCGTTCAGAGTCTCTGTCAACGGTATTTTATCTTCTACTCATACTCAAACTGATGGCGTACCTCAGGGATCGGTACTAAGTCCTACACTTTTTAATCTAGCAATAAGTGATTTATGCTCTCACCTCATTTCCCCTATTAAACATCATGTATGCTGATGACCTAGTAATTTACTGTCATGGACAAAACTCTTCTACCACCTCGAAGCTTATTTAAACTGCTGTTGACACACTTTTAAAAAAAACTAGTGACATGGGGTTATCTTTATCCTATGTAAAATCTAAAATTATAAACTTTAGTAGACGTCCCCCTTCTCCATCTCCACTTATTTTGATCAACAATGTCCCTCTTTCTGTTGTTAAACAATGCAAAATTCTCGGATTAACGTTTGACTCACGACTAACTTGGAAGCAACATATATTTGCAATAAAAGGAGAAACGAGCATAAGACTAAACATAATAAAAACTCTATCACATCATTATTGAGGATCTGACGAAAACTCACTTCTTAAAATATACAGATCACTAATACGCTCCAAGCTAGATTATGGTTGTCACATATATATATCCGCCTCCAAAACATATATTAACCTTCTAAACTCAATTCACAACACAGCCCTTCGTCTTTGTATTGGCGCTTTTCGATCTAGTCCTGTAGATAATCTTTATTGTGAAGCTAACGAACCTCCTCTTTGTATAAGACGAAAACAACTGCTACTCTCTTATGCAGCATCGGTATCAGCTAACCCCTCTAATCCAGTGCATCCCTTATTTGTAATGTCCACGTATAATTTACACAATACCAATTTCTTACCACCAATAAAACCTATTCCACTAATTTTAGCACAGACACTTAATGATATCTCTCTTACACATACCCTTCCTCTTTATCTCCCTCCATCTCCTCCTTGGATCATGTCCACGCCCAAATTTAACACCTCGCTCACTAACTTCGATAAAAATAAACATCCGAAATAGATCATTATAAATGCATTTAAAGACATTATAGATACAAATAAATACGACCTAATATTATACACGGATGCCTCAAAAAATGACACAGGAGTAGGCTGCTCTGTTACAACCTCTCATTCACTAATTAAGTCATCACTTATACCAGCCATCAGCAGCGTTCATACTGGCGAATTATTTAGTATATTGCAAGCTTTTAACCATATATCTCCACCTATTAAGCAGGTTGCCATATGCACAGACTCTTTAGCATCAATCTATTCCATCAAAAATATATTTACTGATCATCCAATCGTCCAAAAGATCCTAGACTCTTACCAAATTATCTTGTCCCAAAACATAACAGGTACCATAATCTGGCTGCCATCTCATATTGGTATAGAAGGCAATGAAACTGCAGATCACTATGCTAAACTTGCTACAGCATCACCTGAAATCACCGATAAAATTCAAATTTGTAAGGACCTAAAATCATATATTAAAAGAAGAACCAGACTCCTTTGGCAGCAGCATTGGAACTCTAACCGTTCGATCTTACACGAAATACAACCGTCAATAACCAGTCAGCCTACATTTGACTATTCAGCCCTCTCAAAACGAGATCTCATTGTGATAAGACGACTTCGGATAGGACATTCAAAACTCACACACGGCTACCTAATGTCCTCTAGCATCCATCCCTCCTGTCAAATCTGCCAATCATATTTGACAATTAAACATATTCTCACTGAATGCCATCAACATTCGGCCAGAAGATTACAATACAAACTCAAAAGTGAAGTACGAGATATCCTAAACAACCCTGACCAAATAAAAGCTGTGCTACAATTCCTTAGAGATGAACACTTATATCAAAAAATATAATTAGATTTTAATTTAGACTTATCATTCCGTATTATTGTAACATATTCTTAATGTAACACTTAATGTTTGTGTAATGAAAATTCATGTTATAGTACCTGTGTAAGTGGCCATACCATAGTAGCCGAGCACGTTAAAGTTGAAATAAAAAAAAAAAAAAAAAAAAAAAAAAAAAACGAATTGTATATTTTTAAACCTGCTGTTCCAGATATTAAACTGTCCGTCATGGAGCAGAAATTTTTGGACGAAAAATTTTTGATGCCAGTTTTAAAGTACAAAGAAAAAGAAATAAATTTTTTTTTACAATCTTTAAAAGTTGAATAATAATATATAAATAAGTTTAATTGTCATATATAATGGATAATATACAAAAACAATATTAAAATTGTGGCATTTGTTACTATTCTGAAAGGTAATAGTATCTTAATTTAATGTTAATACAAAAAAATAATAGAACTCAGCTTATAACATTTATTATTTCTAAGGTGGCATAAACTTTGCTGAGTCAGCTAGAATATGTATATTGATACGTATTCTCTATGGTAATTAAATTTCTCTACGTAATCTTCTATGTATCTACAGTTCTATAAATTAAATCTAGTAATAACATAACCTATACTGAGTGACAAAAAAATTTAACACTTACGTATGTTTATTAGAATTTATTAGTTTTTTACATAACGGCTTATCTTGAAATTAACAACAATTTAGAGAGAAAGAGAAATTTTCAGGTTTATCAGTAAGTTTTTGTGGTAGCTGGGTGAATTGTTTGGTGATAAAGATGCATTCAGTTTTAGTAAACTTACGGTGTCAGTTTAATTAAAAATTTCGTCTAGCTGATTTAGAAGGGTTGTTATTGCTTAAAGTGCCTAGATTGCATAAAATTCGCCAAGTCTCCCAGTTTTAAAATACTTTAAGAGGGGTCGAATTATTGGATTGCATTAAGTCAGTCTATCGATTATATAGGTTTTTAGGAGAATCAACAGATCCTTACGTAGTATACTGCAGTGTAAACTCAAAGTTCGCAGTTTTGAGTCCACTAGCGTGGAGCCAAAAAGGTCGAGAAATCGAGCGAGGGTTTGCATAGGTTTCCGATTAGTAGTTCCATTTTTCAGTATTGCTTACATTGGTTGCTACTTCTCACAGCTAAACATCGGCGCAACCGTTTGCTCTGGTATAGAAAAAGAATTCTATGTGACCAGGAATGGGATCAGGTGATCATTAGTGAAGTATACTTGTATTTAAGGATGTAAAATGATCGGGCAAGAGTGAGAAGGCGACATGGTAAAAGACGTGACCCTCAATTTGACAGAGAGTGGCACGTTTACCACACCCTGAAAGTTATGGTATGGGTTGCTATTACTTAAGTTATCAGAACAACTCTCTGCTCAGAAAGTATAGCAAATAGCAAATAAAACTCAATTTTTCGGCAAGACAATGCCAGACTTCATATTGGCGGAGAATGGTCAGCCTTCATAAATCAATATCCCATCAATTATTTATCCTGGCCACTACGATTGCCTGATCTATATTAAACTGAAAATGTCTAGGACATACTAGATCGCAGGCTCTTAACTTTAAAAACGACTCTCTACAGACTAAGCAGCTTTAACTCACGAAGTTGAAGTAACCTGGAATGAGATAGCCCAACAAGCGTGTCAATGAGTGTATAAGAAATCGTAGATCATTAAAACATTATTGAACTAGCTGCTGCAGTTAGTTGAATCAAGTTGAAAATTTAATTATTTTGCTAGTGACTGACACTGAACATGTTTACCAAAAATTATTAAAATCGGATAAAAATATATGTATGTGTTTCCTTTTTTGGCACTCAGTATAATAAATACCTACTGTAGTTGCTTATCTTTAATTTATTATAGGTTATTACCATATTACTTATTAACAATACGAATTTAATATCACGAAGTTAATCAGGTTTATAGAAGAGACGTTCCTTATTTATGAACATAATATGAGAGTGATAAATGCGCAGTATATATACTGACCCTGACATTTCTTTATAATTTGCACAAAAATGTTCTGATTTGACAGTCGTATTAAATCGATGGTTGGTTTTGCGAAGTAAAAGCTATTTCAAATTTTATCTTTTTTGCTTCTTTGAATAAGGAACCTTTGTGTTTCAGACATTTTCGTTTTACATATTTTACAAACTTTTTGTTTGCCCAAGTCCTTATGTGTTAGATAAATGTTATCGTAATTATTGTGTTTCCAGTCACAGGATATCCTCTTAGGTTACATGTGGTTTATCCATAAATTGGTTTTTAAGTCCAGAAGAAAAAAGGGTTTATTGCTTTTTATTCTCTATGTACTCGTATAACGTATGGTCCTAAAGTTTTGAGAAAACTTTCACCTGGTCTGATTGAGAAGCAAAATGCATTTAACAAAGAAGGCCATGGAATTGAAATGTCATCAGTTATTGACATTTAATAAACAAAGCAGAATATTTTGGTTTGTGCTCTGCAAAATGTCTTATAAAATTGATATTCGTCGAGGTGTTTATAATATGGTTGAGCGAATGTCGAAACAAGATATTGTTAATATTTATCGAGATCAAAACATAAGCAAATCGACAATTTATCGCACAATCAGAGAATGTGAAGAAGGGATACCATGTGTTAACTTGCGTAAAAGTGACCGACCGCGGATTTTGAACCATATAAGAGAGGCAAGACTGATTGAAGCAGCTAGGAACAAAATTGGGGTCTCACAGCGAAAACTGGCCAGAAGATTTCATGTTGGAAAGACTACAGTATACAGGACCCTATCGAGTAACAATATTCTTTCTTCTTTATGTGCCGTCTTCTACCGAAGGTTGGCGACCACCAAACGATAGGTTTCTCTGTTTCTCAGTAACAATATTATCTACCGGAAACGAAAGAAAGCTTCAAAATACACAGAGGATCAATTAGAGAGAATTCCAAGATGTTGCCGCGCGTTAATTCGAGTGCATTTCATCAACAAGTTGATCGTGGTGGACGATGAAAAATATTTTACTTTGTCCAACTCTGAGATGAAGGGTAACGATGGGTTTTACACGAACGATTACGAAAATGTACCTGATGAAATAAAATTCAAAAGAAAGAAAAAATTTGAGGACAAAATTTTGGTATGGTGTGCAATTTCTGAGGCTGGCTTTATCTCACAGCCCTACATTAGTGTTGTTCGAGGCGAAGCCTTAAACGCAAATATTTATACTCAAAGATGTCTCTCTAAATAGCTTCAGTTTGTGAACACACATCATGCAAATGATCAAATAGTCTTTTGGCCAGATCTTGCTTCATGTCATTACGCGAGGATCACAAGGGAAATTGTACCGAAAGCAGACAATCCCCCCAACCTACCTCAGGCTCGTCCAATTGAAGAGTTCTGGACAATATTAAGTCGGAAAGTCTATAATAACGGATGGGAAGCACAAAATCAGGAACAGTTAAGACGCCGCATATATACAAAAATTAGAGAAATTGACGCCGAGGTCGCCCAAAGGATGATGCAACGTGTCAGGGGAATTATTAGGCAAATCGAAAATAATGGTCCCTTGTCTGTCATTTGCATTTTGATTTATAATAAGGGTCTTCTTCTTCTTTAGATGCAAATCCACTAATGGATGTTAGCGATCACATTTTCCATTAATTCTCTATTTCTTGCAATATGTATCAGAGATTGTATGTCGTTAATCCCTGTCCATTGCCTTATGTTTCGGAGCCAGGACATTTTCTTGCGTCCCATTCCTCTCTTGCCTTCAATTTTACCCTCGATTATAAGTTGGAGGAACTGGTATTTTTTATTTCGCATTATGTGACCTAGATACGCCGTTTTCCTTTTCTTGATGGTTTCGAAAAGTTGGCGTTCTTGGTTTATTCTTTTAAGGACATCTATATTTGTGATTTTCGCTGTCCATGGTATTTTTAGGATACGGCGATAGAGCCACATTTCGAAAGCTTCTAATCTGTTTATATCCCTCGTTTTGAGTGTCCAGCCCTCTACGCCATATAGCAGCACTGACCACACGTAGCACTTAGTAAACCTTAGTCTCAGTTGAAGATCGAACTCTGAACAAGTCAGTACCTTCTTGAATTTTACGAAAGCTTGTCGAGCTTGCTCAATGCGACATTTTACTTCCCTGTCCGATGCCCAGTCTTCAAAAAGCCACGATCCCAGGTATTTAAATTTACTCACTCTTTCAATGGACTTAGTATTCAGTGTTATGGTGGAGTTTTCAAGTGCATCCAAGTTTCTGGAGATGATCATAAATTTGGTTTTTTTGGTATTCATCTCTAATCCCATTCGCTTACTGTGTTCTCCGATTATAGTGACAAGTTGTTGAAGATCGACTATGTTGTCACAAATTAAGACACCATCATCAGCATATCGTATGTTGTTGATCAGTACTCCATTCACTTTGATTCCCATCTTTGCATCCTCCAGAGACTCTTGAAATATGGCTTCCGAATAAATGTTAAATAAAAGAGGGGAAAGCACACATCCCTGTCGAATAATAAGGGTAGTTAAGTTAAATTGTTGAATAATTTAATAAAAACATAAGATTATTGTGGTCAGAGTTATATGCTTTTAAAATTTTTCCCAAAACTTTAGGACCATACGTTATAATATGAACAACTCAATATCATATGCATATTATTATTTTTGTCCCAGACTATTTGAAAACAATACAGACATATATACTTAATGTAACTGGTATATTTTTTATGCTGAATAGTTATTACGCGATTAATAAGATAACTATTAAGTTCAGCCAATTAAAAGCAAGTTTTATAATATGGTTATTCTTACAAAATGAGTCCAGAAACATGCAACAATAGTTTTCAATATTTTCCAAAAACATTTTTATATTTGTCATTTTGGGGAATCTCAACTCATCGAAGTAACTCAAAGATTTATAGATATTATTTAATAATTTTGCTTATAATATTTACTTTTGGATATGTAATTGTTATGTACAGTAAACTAACCTACGTAAAAAGGTGTTATGATGACCACTTTTTGGCAAAAGTTGAAGAAGTTAGTTCAAACATATTTCTGGCATTATCTGTAGTGGCCGCTGTGTGGGCGACAAACTTCGGCGCAGCAAACCCTGAAGTGTTTTTTGATTGCATCAGAAATGTAGACAAAATTATTTTTGTAAAAACTCGGCCGATATTTTCAAAGCTTCCATTGATTATTTTTGTGGTTCATGTACAAACTTTGGTTATAATAGCTTTCGATAGTTATGCCACGATCGTAGTAGAATCAGTGGAAGTTTTCCTATATCGTATTCCAAGAAATATTCAATATTTGCACACCATTTTGTTCTTAAGTCTCTTGTCTTGGATGACAATGGAAACTTCTTTAAGATTTAAAAAACTGACTGAACGAATAGAAGACATGTTTCAAGTAAAGCGCTTGAAAATAGTTACAGATATTACTTACACCATCCCAATAAAAGCTACAGATCAAATTAAACTCATACGAGATTTAAGACTAACAACTAGAGGTTATAATATTCTTTGCAATGTCGTGGATTTACTGAATAGCATATTTGGAGTGAATATCCTCCTTTATGGTGTATTTGTTGTATTTTTTATTGTTGAGTATTTGTCATTTTTAATACTGGTTGGACTTTCTGCTTATTCCATAAAAGACCACATGGACGAGAAAACAATGAAGTCGAATAGTTACGTGTGGATTGCTGAAAACTTTGTAAGTCGTTGAATACATTTTGTGTATCTTTTATTAACAGCGGTGTTTAAAGTTACCTTTATAATGTTTGACCATTTTTATTTATTGAATTGGTCTATTATAAACCGGTCGTAATGTAGCCAATCAGATTTTTGTACATCTTCCATTTTCTCTTCCTATACCAGTTTATTTAGGTCTAGTGGAAGGCCAAAATATATTTTTGGAGTCACTTGGTTGTCTCCAAAAAGTATTTGCCGCCTGAGATCTAATACTTGGCAGTCAGGCAAGATTTGGTGTTCTATTTTAGGTTCTCCTCTACAGAGTCTACAGCTTAAGTATCCATGAAACAATCCTATTATATGCAGGTCTCCTTTGACTAGCGTATGTCCAGTAAGGAAGTCTGTTATGACTCTAAAGTGATTTCTGCTTGTTTTTTGTAGTATTTCAGACCTGTTAGTACATATCCGTCTAATATAGATTTTGCCATGTGTTTTAACTAGTATATTTTTCCAGTAATAATTATGTTGCCTTCAGATATAGGCTTTTTTACGTTCGCGGATGTTTGACTCTCTTACGGCCGACTCTAAACCTAAGTATTTTGTAGCTGATCCTCTTCCGGCTAGGGGATTAGCTTTTTCATTGCCATATATTCCACAGTGACGTGAAACCAATAATAGTGTGACACTATTATGTTAAACCAGACTGTTGAGTTTCCCTCGGTATTGCCACATTAGCTTAGAATCCACCTTAGGGTTTATGAGTGTCCTTATGGCTGTTTGGCTATCTGTGATTATATTTAAATGATTCAGTTCGAAAATTATGTTAATTTTCCTTACACGCGGCAAGCTTACAAAGATCTCCGACTGAAATAGAGAGGTATGTTCTCCTGGTGAAATCTTCTTCAAGTGCCATCTTCGTTTCGAAGGTTGGCGATCATCAGGGCTATACGTATTTTCGAAACTGCTGACCGAAACAATTCGTTGCTGCTACAGCTATACCATTCCCGTAGATTCTTTAGCCAGGAGTTTCGTCTTCTTCCTATGGACTTTTTTCCTGCTATTTTCCCTTGCATAATTATTCGAAGCAGTTCATATCTTTCGCCTCTTGTAATGTGTCCCCAGTATTGCAGTTTTTGTTTTTTGATCGTAAATATGACTTCCTTTTCTTTATTCATTCTTCTCAAGACCTCGACATTTGTGACTCTCTCGGTCCATGATATTCTCAGGATTCTGCGATACATCCACAGTTCAAATGCCTCTAATTTTTTGGTATCAATCTTTTTCAACATCCATGACTCCATTCCGTAGAACAGCACAGAAAGTACGTAACATCTCATTAGGCGAAGTTTCATTTCAAGGCTCAAATCTCTTCCGCAGAACACTCTCTTCATTTTAGTGAATATGGATCTGGCTTTTTCTATTCTTATTTTGATTTCTGCTGAGCTATCGTTGTCTTCATTTATACAAGTGCCTAAATATTTGTATTTGCTAACTCGATCGATAATTTCATTGTGTAAATATAAATTTTGGACATTTTGTGTTGATTTTGATATTACCATAAATTTAGTTTTCTTTATGTTCAAAGATAGTCCATATTCTTCGCTGCAGTCTGCTATCTTATTCACCAATGTCTGTAGCTCTTCAAGTGTTTCTGCGATCAGAACGGTGTCGTCGGCAAATCTCAGATTGTTTAATCTAACACCATTTATTTTAATACCTACGGATTGCTCAGAGAGTGTTCTATTCATTACGTCTTCGGAATAGAGATTAAACAGGGTTGGTGACAGTATACACCCTTGTCTCACACCTCGCTTTATTTCAATTTCTTCAGTGGTATTATTCTCTACTCTCACTACTGCTTTCTGATTGTAGTACATATTTGCTATTAGTCGGATGTCTCGTTTATCTAAATCTTTATCTAAATCTAAATTCTTTTCTGTCAGGAGTCTGATTAGGTGATCATGCCGCACTTTGTCAAAGGCCTTGTTGTAATCTATGAAACACATGAATACATCTTGATTTATGTCAAGACATCTTTGAGACATAACGTTCAGTGCAAACAACGCCTCTCTTGTTCCAAGTCCATTTCGGAATCCAAACTGGGTATTATTGATGTCCATTTCCAGTTTTCTGTGTACTCTAGAGTGTATAATTTTCAGAAATAATTTCAGTACATGGCTCATCAGACTGATTGTGCGGTAATCACTGCATTGTTTGGCATCTATCTTTTTTGGTATAGTAACAAAGGTGCATAAAAGCCATTCTTGTGGTATTTTTCCTGATGTATAAATGCTATTGAAAAGTTTAACTAAAATGTGAATCAAGTCTTTTTCTATTAGTTTAAGGATTTCCGTTGGTATTTCATCTGGACCTGGGGCTTTACCATTTTTCATTCTTTTTAGTGCGTACATTACTTCTTCTTCCGTTATTTCTGGACCTTCGTCTCCGTGTATGTTACTTAGCTCATATTGTTGTCTATCATCTGCAAAGAGTTCTTCAATATAGTTTTTCCATGTCTTCAACTGTTCTTCTAGTTCTGTTAGTATGTTTCCGTTGACATTATACAGGGTATTTGGCTGCTTACGTTTTTGTGTACCTGCAAGTTCTTTCACTTTTTTATGTACATTAAAAATATCATGTTTTGCCTGCGATTGCTCTATTTCTTCACATTTTCTTTTATAAAAATCTTCTTTTGCTATTCTGATTTCTATTTTGATTTCTTTCTGGATTTGTTTATACCTTTGTTCGTTTTTTCCTTTCATTATTCTCCGATTGTCCATGAGAAGAAGGATCTTATCAGTCATCCACCTTTGCTTTATTTTTGGTTTTTCTTTAGTCAGAATTTTCTTCACAGGACCTGTTATCGCCATTTTTACGTTTTGCCATTTTTTATCTATGTTGTTCGTTGGCTGAAATGTTTCTTTTTCATGGAGTATTTTGAAATTATTATTAATACATTTTTGCAGTTTCTCCTTTACCTCCAGGTTACATAAATGACTGACGTCTATCTGATTTGCTCTTCTTTTCTGCTCCAATCTTTTTAGTTTAATACTCATTTGCGCTATTAGAGGGTTATGGTCTGAAAAGACATCTGCGCCTGGGTAAGCTTTAACGGATTTTAAGGAGTTTCTGCAATGGTGAAATAGAAATATTTATATTTTCAAAATGAAATATTCCTACTCCCGACCCCTCCCGACTACTATGTCCTTAAATACTAACTAACCAGCGCTTTTTCCAACGTATTCTCGCAATCTATATCTCATCCTCGCCTTTCCTCGCAGTCTATAATATCTCGTCCTCACCTCCCCCTTAATTATATGTAAAGGACGGAAATCTAGTATAGCTGCCATTGGTTTGCCTCTCATGTCCCCTTTGATTCCTTAGAAAGCAAGACTTTGCACGTAGCTCAGTTTTATGATGGCACTTTATTCCTGCATTTGTTTTTACCACCATGTTATAAATACAATATATTATGTCCAGTTTTTTATCCCACATTTTTTAATGAGTGCTTCTGGTTACCATTTACATAGATCTTATAGCTAGTTACCGCTCTCGGGATTATTCGTTCTATTTACTGATTACAAGTAAGCCTCGAGTCTAATATTACCCCAGGATACATTGCTTCACTTATGAGTTTCAAATGTGTATATGAGATAAATTTCATGATTTTGGACTGATTGATACTTATGAGGATATCGATATATTCGAGTTTCTATTTTAAAGAAGCATTGGAGGATTCCAAGGATGGAGTCAATGTGAATGGCGTAAATATCAACAGTATCAGATACGCCGATAATACAGTGTTAATTGCGGATTCCGACTTAGGTCTACAACGACTTATCGACAAGACCAACTCGACCTGTGAGCAATTTGGTATGAAAATAAACATTAAAAAAACCAAAGTGATGTCAATCTGAAAAAACCAAAACGTACCTCAACCTTGCACAATAAATGAATACATTTTAGAACAGGTCAATAGATTTAAGTACCTGGGATGTTGGATCGATAGCAGCCTAAATCCTGATCTAGAAATAAGATCGAGAATAGAACAGGCCAGAAAATCTTTCGAAAAAATAAAAAAACTGCTTTGTGATTCTCGAATAAAACTCGAAATTCGACTACGTTTATCAAAATGCTACGTCTGGTCGACTCTTCTATATGCAGTTGAAACGTGGACCCTTAAAACATCAACCGTAAATAAATTGGAGGCGTTTGAAATGTGGATCTACCGGAGAATACTCAAAATTTCATGGACATCGCATACCTCAAACGAAGAAGTGCTGCATAGAATAGGCAAGGAAACAGAACTTTTTAACACAGTACAAGTTAGAAAAACATCATATCTAGGCCACATAGTGAGAAATAATAAGTACCAATATGCCCCACTTATAGTGAAAGGAAAAATCGAGGGAAAGAGAGGCCTAGGAAGGAAAAGACTATCGTGGCTCAGAAACATTCGACAATGGACAGGGCTAAATTTTGAACAGCTAATAAGAACAGTTGAAGATAGAAAAGAGTTTAAAATTGTAGTAGCCAACCTCCAAGAAGAAGAAGATGAGGATATTAAGTCCTACATTTAATGTCCATTCTGTAACTACAGTCAGAACCTGTTGTATTATATTTCTGGCCATGCCATTAAATTTTCCGCACTCTGAGATGGCCAGGTCATCTGCATTACATAGGGTCTAGCTATCATGACCCGATTTATTTTTATTTATTTTATTTTATTGATTTCAACGGCAAAACCATTTACAATAAAATACAAAAAATAGTAAAAAGTAAAGTATCATGTACAATAAGCGTCAAAACAACAACAAAAAGAAACAATTAAACAGTAAAAATTTGTACACAAAATAGTGTATCAAATCACAAAAGGTAAAAAATATCACATATTTAGATTAATGACTTTTAAATTGCTTTTTCAAAACATTAATATTTGGACAGAATGGACCCAATAGGAGGTCAATGCAAGAGCTGAGCATTCTCGACAAGGGAAACTGACGAGCATAATCAGTCCTATGAAAAGGAATATATAAGAGTGCAGTGTGTCGAGTTCTGTGTATTGTGTTTAAATACACATTGGCTAATAACAGGGGACGATTAATAACGTTGTTTAAAATTTTAAACAAAAATAACATGTCAGCGGTCAACCTGCGGTTCTTCAGTGTAACAATCTTAAATTAAAACATTATTACAGAATAATCTATGAAGTAATTTTCAGTATTTCTTATATTAATACGTACTTTAAAATGAATTGGGTATAAACAACAGAGCAGTATTTAAGACCTGAGCGTACCAGAGGGCGATACAATAATTTGAATACAATAGTTAAAAAATCGTGACTGTTACGATAAATAAAACCAAGATTACGAAATCCTGTTTCTAGAAAGAAGAAAAAGAAAACGGCTTCTAAATGTCAATGCACAATCCAATAATACATACAAATTTCTAATCTCAGTAACTGAATCCAAGAGTACATCATTAAGAACATATCTATTAGCTATTAGATTATTTATATGACCAAATGAAATACAACAACATTCAGTTGGATTTAAGCTTAAACCATTTTGTTTCGACCATAAACATATATTATTTACATCATCTTGCAAGAGATCTCTATCCGATTTATCATGTATACAACGAAATAACTTAAGATCATCAGCAAATAGCAGAAAGTGTGAGTTTTTGATAGCCTGACCAATATCGTTAATAAACAAGTTAAAAAACAAGGGACCACAAAGAGACCCTTGTAGGACACCAGAACAACAATGAAATTCTTTAAAAATATGGTATTGTTAATACGAACTTACTGTGTACGTCCCATCAGAAAACTTATAATCCAATTAACAATGGAGTCACCAAAGCCAGATGCATGAAGTTTGTGGACCAAAAGAACATGAATAACCTGGTCAAAGGCCTTTGAGAAATCAGTGTAAATGATGTCGACCTGAATTTTATTCTCAAATGCCCCCAACAAGTATTGTTGGTGATTGACAAGGTTTGTTTCTGTTGACTTCCCGTTAGAAAATCCATGTTGTTCATTAATAATAATGTTTGTGCAAGCCCAGGTGAGATTTATCCATACCAATTTATCAAGAAGTTTTGGGATTGCTGATTAAATAGTTATACCTCTATAATTGTTAACACACCGACGATTGCCAGTTTTATAGATAGGTGTAAGAAGACTATTTTTGCAATATTGTGGAAATACAGATGATGACAATGATAAATTGAAAAGTTGTTGTAAAGGTGTACAAAGGGAAAAAATACAGTTCTTAATAAGTGCTGCAGGTATACCATCAGGCCCGGAAGAATATGTAGTTTTTAAACTCATAATCCCCTCGAAAACATCAGTCAGACTAAATTTCAGAGCCTGAAATTCACACTATAGTCCAATTCTAAATTAGGTAAATTATACCCACTATTATTAATGTACCTGAAAAATAAGTAGCAAATAGATTGACTATTTCATTACTACTCTGAGCTATTACATCTTCACCTTTATTAGACATTACGTTAGGATAAGTACTAGACCCACGTGTAGCACTAACATCCCTCCAAAAAGAGCGGGGACTACTGAAAAGATTTACTTGAATATTCTCTAAACAGCTCTATTAACATACCGCTTGTAATGATTTACATCTTTCCCTTAGCAACGAAAATTCCTCATATGAGTTGCTTGATGCTTTAAAATTCCTTCGAGATATTCTTTTTTTTGACAAGCTCAATTGTAGCTAAAACAAGTTCAATGATTTAAACAGATTTAAACAATTTGTTCTGATAATCCTTTTATATAGGGAAGAGACATATAGTTTTTCTTTACCGTGTTGGTTTCATTGTTATTATTGTTATTGTAAAATTTGTAAAATTGTAAAATTGTAAAATCAAAATCAAATTTATGTTTTTTTTCGTTTTCATGTTTTGTGAGGGCGTTTGAGTTTTTTTTTGTCATATTTGTGGGAACGTATTCTTGAGTTAAGTAGCTGACTGGTTTGTCCAATATAAACTCCATCACAATTCGAGCAGGGAATTTCATATACAACATGCGATCTTTTTAATAGAGGGGCTTTTTGTTTTTAGTCTTGTAAAATTCTTTTTCAAAAGATTGTGCCCTTTATGAGCAACCGTAATATTATGTTTGGACAGAAGATTTGCAATTTGTTCTGATAATCTTTTTATATAGGGAAGAGATATATAGTTTTTGTTTACCATGTTGGTTTTATTGTTATTACTGTTATTGTAAAATTTATGCAGTGTGGGTATGAATTAAGTGTTAGTGCTGTTTTTGCATTTTTAATGGCCTGAGGTCTATTGATAAGATCGGATAATCTAATAGCTCTATCGGCGAGTCCGATAACTACTGATTTCTTTTGAGACAGGGGATGATGAGAATTGAAATTCAGATATCTCGACGACCAGGTTTTTTTGGTGTACCATGAAGTAGTTATAGTACTGTTTTTGAACATGGTGTACCATGGTGTACCATGAAGTAGTTATAGTAATTTTGTAAATAAAAAATTTCTGCTAGCAGTCGAAACAACATTAAAGTCAACTTATTTCCTATATAAAAACAAAATCTTCCAACAAACAGATGGATGTGCTATGGGTGCTAGCATATCCAGTGCCATCGCTCAATTAGTTTTAGAGCATCTAGAGGAAATTGTTTTAAATAAAATAGATTTTGATTTACCTTTTTTCTATCGCTATATAGATGACTGCTTAAGCGCAGCACCAGAGGATAAAATGGATATTTTACTAAATGAATTCAATAACTTTCACCAAAAACTAAAATTCACATTAGAAATTGAAAAAAATTATCAAATTAATTTTCTGGACCTGACCTTACATAGAGAAAACAGTACTATAACTACTTCATGGTACACCAAAAAACCTGGTCGTCGAGATATCTGAATTTCAACTCTCATCATCCTCTGTCTCAAAAGAAATCAGTAGTTATCAGACTCGCCGATAGAGCTATTAGATTATCCGATTCTATCAATAGACCTCAGGCCATTAAAAAGCAAAAACAGCACTAACACTTAATTCATACCCACACCACCTTATCGACAACACTTTTAAATCGCGACTGCATAAATTTTACAATAACAATAATAACAATGAAACCAACACGGTAAAGAAAAACTATATGTCTCTTCCCTATATAAAAGGATTATCAGAATAAATTGCAAATCTTCTGTCCAAACATAATATTACGGTTGCTCATAATAGGCACAATCTTTTTAAAAAGAATTTAACAAGACTAAAAAAAACCCCTCTATTAAAATGATCGCATGTTGTATATGAAATTCCCTGCTCGAATTGTGATGGAGTTTATATTGGACAAACTAGTTAGCTACTTAACTCAAGAATACGTTCCCACAAATATGACAAAAAAAATCTCAACCGCCCTCACAAAACATGAAAACGAAAAAAAACATAAATTTGATTTTGAGAAAACCAAGATCCTGGGAAGTGAACCCAACAGGAAGAAGAGAGAGCTTCTAGAGTCTATACAAATAAAAAAATAATAATGCAATAAATGATAAAAAAGATGTCAAAAATTTGAACAAAACATGTTTTAACTTAATTTAAAAACACATAAAAAGACAATCTCAGAACGCCTATGATGTTAAAATAACTGATTGTTTTAAATGATAAACTAACATCAATAAACAACACATTAGATTTAAAATACATTTTACATGTAGTGACTTAATGGGTATGTCCTATGTTTTTAATATTATTTTAATTGTGACGTCTACTTGTTAGTACCGAATTTTTAAATGCTTGATAAGTCAAAAGTTTAACTTTTAAACCGTATTATGTATGTCATAAAATGTTTTTTTAGTCAATATTACTTCTTGAAAAAGGCATGGATTTCCTGCCGAAACGTCGAAAAAATATATGAAAATGTCTTAGTATCAAATCAAAATTTTTTTTATGAACCTAAGCCCAAGAAAATTTACTCAATATATATATATATATATATATATATATATATATATATATATATATATATATATATATATATATATATAATATATATATATATATATATATATATACAAAAGGAACATTTTTATTCTCGAGAGAGAAAGAGAGAAAATATATCTTATGTCTCTCTCGTACTCATTATCTTACATATGTAATGATTTCACCGATTCACTCCCGTGCAAATTTCCAACATGGAGCGCGCTTATAGAAGTATAACTTCAAAAATAATTTAAGAAATTGTGTGAAAAGAGTATAACCAACAAGTTGTTGAGCTTGTTATGTTTTTCAAAATAGGTGGTTGACTTACTTGACTGCGGTGTTATAGGCAACAGCCATGTTTTTTGCTAAAAAAAACCAAACTGAATAAATCATCTATCATGGAGCTACTAGGTAACGCTTTGCACATACCTACTTTCAACTAGATAATGTTTCGAAAAAAAAAAATTTACACAAAGAAGATAGACAACTTTCAATATAATGAAATATGTAAAAGATGTGTTCTATATTTCGCCTTATGTACCAGAAGTATTTAATACATTGCTGATGGACATCAACGATAACGAAGAATTAATCAAGTTGTGTATATGTGTGTGTTTTATAACCACTGGTTTTAACAACCAACTGGCCAGTCAAGATTCATCAAGTTCACCATGGAATAAGATAACAACAATTCACTTCCTTTTTTGGATATGTCACCAGAGTTTACAGAAAATCAAACCCACACCAACAGATATTTAAATTATTATTCAAACCAAATAATGAAATTGCATTTCAGGAAGAAACAGAACCCGCGAACAAATGTTTTAACAAAAAAAATAACTAGGACTACCCATTTTTATTTATAAACAAGAAACGCCTTCATTTCGTTTCAGTAACTGTTAGTATCTTTTTTTTTAAGCTCTGTGAATAAATGAAGCTTGCTTCATTTATTTGTTGTTAAAATTTTTCACTCTCAAACTTTGACAAATCTAGTCTCTGACTTGTTTCGTTTTTTCTGTTATTTTCTCAGTTTAATGTTAACGTTGGCAAGAAGTAGATTGTGGCCAAAGTCTACAAAAGGATATGTTTTCAAGTATTTAACCCCATTTCTAAATCTTTTGTTAAGAAGAATGTAATCGATTTGGTGTCTTATCAGATTATTTTCGTTGTTTCCTGGTGCACTCCATGTATAAAAACTCTTTGGTGGTAGGTACTTCTCCTAAACGGACGGACCGATTTTTATGAGATTTTACTCACGAGAATAGATCATTATTTATTTTTCATATCCTAAGAGGTAAGAGTAGTTCAACATAAATAATTTTTTTTTGTTAAAAATAAATTTCTTTTTAATTTAAATATGTAGATACTAAAATTTTTACAATATTTGAAGTTTAAAAATCAACCAACGTTTCAAATAAATCATATTTGTTAGATAGTTAACTGAATTAATTATTATGATTGAATGAAATTGCCTAATTACGCTAATGCGTATAAAATAACAACGTACAATTCTACTCAAATGTAACCTAAATAATTATAGATCAACATTAATAAACTGGGTAGCAGTACACGGTGCGTCATACATAGTATATTAAAAAATATATGTAAACGAAGTGAGAAAAGCTCTAATGAAATAGGAAAATATAAACACATCAAAGAAAAAATTACCAAATATAGTGACCGTAACTGATACGACAATAATTATCAGTGAATTTTGATAACAGTTTAAGATCAATAAGAGTACTAGAGGAATGAAAAATTAACGTTATAATGTCCCTTTATCTCTAGCTATCGCATACGCAGATGACCTGGCGATACTAGTCACGACTTACATGAACTGGAAAATCGAAGATAAAGTCATCACATGCTGCAGAAAAGTCAACAGCTGGATGGCTACAAACGATCTCACACTGGCAGGAAGCAAAACGAAAGTGGTCATACTAAAAGGACTACAACGAAGACCCGAGATGACTTTTCACATTGGTAGTACTATTATAATGCCTACAAACTGTGCAAACTACCTAGGCATATACATCGGCACAGGCCTAAGGTTCACGAAACACCTGACAGATGTAGTCCAGAGAGCGGAAGAAAGAAAGGCAGCCCTACAAAGGATTTTACCTGCAAGTGGTACAGTCTTATACAGGAGTGGTACCTTCTATATGGAACCCCCATCTGGGCAGAGGTACCAAATTACAAATAGTATCTTCTTCTTCTTCTTAGTCGTTAACCTGATGCAGGTATCGTGATATCATGAAGCTATTAACTAAATTTCCCAATGTTCCTTCACGTTTTTCTATCTTCTGCCATTCTAGCACATTCTGACAATGGAGCGCCAATGGTAGCAACAATACGGTCCGTGTATCGTGTGGGAGATCTACCTCTATTTCTTTTGCCTTCTACTTTTCCCTGAAACAAACCCTGAAACAAACCATACAAAAAGTATAGAGACATAATAACCAGAGCCCAGCGAAAGCCCCTATTAAAAGTGACAAGTGCGTACAGGACTACTTCAACGATGACCCTATAGGTAATAGCGGGTACGCTCCCCATTCACCTCCTAGCGAGAGAACGGTAGACGCTTTATAACTTTCAAGACGGTCACCTACCTCAGGTCAGAGCTGCCATTAGAGAACAATTACTAACAGAATGACAAGCCGAATGGGAGGTACAGATAGACAAGGCACAATGGACCAAAAAATTAATACCCAATGTGATAGAGTGGTACGTGTGTAAGTTCAAGAGAGTAAATTTTTATTTTATGCAGTTCCTGACCGGATATGGTTCTTTCAGATTTTACATGTATCGTATACGAAAAATCAGCGATGATAATTGTGTCATAAGTAACGTAGAAGACGATTTGGAGCATTGTATCTTCAGTTGCAAGCTGTTTTCATCAGAACAACATATAATGCGAACAACAAAGCTAGGAGAGATATCCTCTGACAACTTAATACGTGTCGCTATGGAAAGCAGAAAAAACTTTGAATTTCTTATAGACCAAGTAACAAAAATTATGAAGAGATAATCCATGATAGAGAAAGAATCTGAGACAGGATGAGAGTGATCTGGGGCAATCCGTCTCGATTCAAAATTGGTTATCATTATATATTATGTATGAATATATAGATATGTGTATATGTGTGTATATATGTACTACACTTGTTTACTATACTTACTTATTGTTACCTAGTATTACCTAATAACTAGTATTCCTATATCTTACTGTTACCTAGTCTACTTATACATTCCATATACTTTCCCCCTGGTTCATTACCGCTCTTAAGTAATACCATCGGCAAGGCCATGTCTCTATTTTACATACATTTTCTTCTGGTTCCTTACCGCTTCTAGCTAAGAACTGGCAATCTTCATTTTCAATTCAGGCAGCGCAAGACACCCCTAAGTTCCGTTCACTAACTGAACACGTACGGGGGTGTCTTGACAAAGAATGGGTGGTTTAAGTTGGTAGGCAGAGCAACAGGAAGGCATCCGTTTGCAGGACCTCCTCTACACAGCGAGAAATGGTCTCAGATATTTTCTTCTGACCTGAATCCAACACACACCGAACAATGGTATGTTGTTTAGAACATTTTCACCCTCATCCAAAAAAATAGATTGATCAGCTTAATGTTACAATTATCGAAAACATTTTTAAAGCTTATCCATGCAAGAATATTTAGAAAGTACGAAGCAGATATAATTAATAGACAGTTTGTCTTTCGTAATGGCTTCGAAACAATAGAAGCTCTGTATAGTTTCGCAACTCTTGCTCAAAAATGTCGTTATTAACAAAAATATCTTTTCGTAGCATTTATAGACTATGAGAAAGCTTTCGACAAAGTTAAACATAACATTCTCATGGAATATCTAAAGTGAAATGGACTCGAAAAAAAGATATTAACATCGTGAGAAATCTCTAATGGAATCAACAGGCTGTGGTAACATTGGATGGAAATAGCACTGTTTGCAACAGATAAGTAGAGGTAGGAGACAAATCTGTGTACTTTTACCATTACTATTTAATATGTACTCCTAAGTTATTTACACAAGCAATTGAAAAGTGCACAGAACATATCAAGATAAATTAATGGTAAAAATATAAATAACATTCGTTATGTCGACAATACAGTCATTATCGCTAAAGGTGAGGAAGAGCTACAGATACTACTAAACACAATTTGCGATACTGAGGAACAGTTTGGTTTAATAATAAACATAAAATATTGAACAAGTGGACAAAATGAAGTACTTAGTGGTCTGGATTACTAAAGATCTAAATCCAAAATGAGAAATTCGTTTAAAAATAGAGCAATCAGAAGTAGCCTTTTTGAAGACAAAATTTCTGAGTAACTAAAGACTTAATATGCAAATCAGATAACCATTAATAAAATATTACATCCACTCTATTCTTCTTTGTGATGCCGAATCTTGAACTGTTAATGCTGACTTAATGAGAAAGCTGTAAGTTTTCGAGGTGGCTGTTTAGAAGAATTTTAAAAATACCATGGACCAATCATATTACGAACTAACTGGGTTGCACAGAATGGTAGGGGGCAAAGAACTTTTGACCATCTTTTCAGCGAGTTAAACACATAGACGCTTTTAAGGAAAGCAGAAGATAGAGACGAATTTTGCAATGGTTATTAAAGTCAATCTTTATTAGTGAAGTTGGCACTAGAAGAAGAAGAACTTAGTAACATTGGAATCACACTATGTAAAAGAATACATAAACGTGGTATGACTTATTTAACGTTATTTTTATTTATACCTTTAATTGTAAAAATTATTGCCTTCATTTTTATTGAATATTCTTAAAATAATGATTACTGCGTTACCATTGTACTAAATACCAAACAAATTATGTGAAAAAATAGAGTCACCCTTGTTACACATTAAATTTATTGCTTTAATAAATTGAAATGAAATTTTATGTCATACTCTAGTTATCATTTCATTACTGTATGGAAAATAAAATATACACGCAACAATATTTTTAGTCAAGCTACCATCCTCCACAAATGATCGAAGATGTCTTGCGAAGCGAATTATGGCCGTTGTACAGGAAAATTACGGGGGGTATATGTTACTATGAAACTCTGTAGTTTGGTCGGTATTGTTTCTACCAATCCCAAGTGTAGAGCATATAAAATGTATGTACTCTTTTTAATAGTTGGTTCAATCGCTGCATGGATCCACTCAGCATACGAAAAAAATCATAACATGTTTGGAAAATATACAATCTATATGTTAATAGCTGATCAAATATCTAGCTTCTTTTTATGTATGGCTACCGTAGCTGTGAGTATAACGTCCGTCTTTCTTTTTCCAGAGAAATTTTTACAAACCGTCCAAAGTTTACGGAACTTTGATAGGATTTTAGGCATTTCTTGTCCACTTGAACTGAAACATTACCTTATATTTTTTGGTTTGGGTCACTTACTGATACTAATCCCAATTATGTTTGATGCTTGGACTTGGATCAGTAACCTTGGGTTTAGATTTTATTCTATATATGTAATAAGAAATATTCAGTACTACCAGTTGTCGGTGATTTTGTTTTTATGGTTTTGGTTGGCAATGGAGGTCATTAAAAGGTTCAAAATATTAAATGCTATTTTGGAAAAAGTAGTTGTATCGCCTTATATTTTGTTAAATACAGATTTGAAAAGAGGCCGCTATTCAAATTGTGTAGATGTTTTTAAAATGGAAGAAAAAATCAAAAATATTTCTGGTTTGTACAATGGAGTTTGTGATGTAGTGGACTTAATGAACGATGTCTTTGGTAAAGGGCTTTTGTTCATTATCATCTTTATTATATCTTTTATATTAACGTATATGATACTTCTTATTATTTATATCAGCTTTCCCATAAACGGTGTAGAACTTAGTAAAAATTCACCTGTAGTCAGTGGGGTTTGGATTTTAGAAAATTTTGTAAGTATTTTTATATTAATATATAAATTTTTATATTATTCTGCATTAATTTGGTTAATATTTATATAAAATAATGTTCAAATGCCGTTTTTTTTTCATAATAATGTCATAATAAGCTGGAAGTTTGCATAATAATGTGCTTCACTTTAAAATCTGGTTTAAAGAGCATGATATACAATTAGAAAGCAGAAACCATTTGATTTTTTTATCATTAGTTTTAAGGATTACATTGCATTTTCTGTTATGAATTAGATGTGCCAAAAAATATGGTTTTTATTTCTAATATTTATTTTTTATATTGTTTAATACTACTTTTTTGGTATTTTCTAAAATAAATTTATGTACTTACGTAACCAACTTCAAGAAGCGAAAGTAGGAACTATCATACATTTCTTAGAGGGCGTACAAACCGTCCTTCCGTTCTTGATATCGATATAGATATTAGCGTATTATTATAAACATCATATCTTTATGTTTAAAGTAATGTAAGTTTTCAATAAATTATGGCAAACCCTATATATATATATATATATATATATATATATATATATATATATATATAATAACGATTCTGTACTAAATAAAAAATTAACAGCTTTTACAGAGTTTCACTCTATTTTGTAACTTTATATCCATTTGTAAACATTAATAACTTTCTTTCTTTTTAGATAAAAATAATGGCCCTAGCATCGGCTGGCGAGAACTTATCAAGGGAAGCAAACAGAACGATAACTGTATGCTATGGCATTATCAACACTTTAGACAACAACCCGCAATACAATGTAGATGCTATCAAAGAAGAGCTTAATTTCTTAATTCAACAAGCAGCTCACAGAAAACCATGTCTCTCGGCATCTGGATTTTTTGTAGCTAATTCAACCATGATGGGATTTATCATTGGTAGCATCACTTCCTATGTAATAGTAGCCGTACAATTTTTAAAAGAAACTTCACCTTAAATTAAATAAAATAGTTTTATTATGTGTGCTTCTAGTCAAATAAACATTCTAATATCAACTGTAGTTCAAAATTAATCTTTTTTAGCTCTCTTCAAATATTAAACAATTTCACGAAAAATTTGGATATACATTATAAAACGTGAACCAAGTTACATTAGAAACTAAAAAACAAGCATGTAGTACAAAAGCAAAAAGTAAAAAATTATTGATGATTATATATTATATTGTAACGAATTTATATTGCCTACCTCAGGGTACGAACATAGGGGTAGAAATAGGGGACAGAAACTATGGGGGCGAAGATAGGGCAAGCAAAATAATTCGAAACGTATGCGAACGGCACTCAGGGGGTTGCTGGAGAGCTGGGGTCGTGGGTAAGTAAAAGACAAGAGGGTTGAGATTGGTGTAGCTACCAAAATATGAAACAAAGGGGATACTTACGTAAATCTCCTGGACAACTAGATTAAGACAACAAGAAAGGGCTTCTAGCTATTTTAAAGAAAAGGACGCCGCTTCGAAGAATCCTAGACTTGCTAGATTTAGGAAAAATATCCTACAATAAAAAATATATAAAGGGTTAGGAGGTTTTCTAAAATAAATACAAACAATGGATCAGAGAAACAAATCAAACGTTTATTTTTGTCTCATACAAACAGTTATGAAACATATAAATGGCACAAAAAATATACTATATAAATAGTTGCCAAATATAGAATAAAAAAACTTACATGTGTCCGTTTACAAACTCCAGGGGTTGGAGAAAATACAAAAACTTACATATGTTACCGCACAGAGATTAACCTTTTTTTTAAACAAACAAAACAAATAAATATCGAAAAAAATTAAGCTAGCTGTCATATGTTAACATTAAATTTAAAAAAAAGCAATTAAAATGACAGCTATAAAATATTACCATAAAATAGCACCATAAAATTTACAACTTATTAATTATTAGAAATCCTTTTAATGAAAGCAATTATTGTTTTAGCAAAAAAATGTCTGTCTTCACTTTCAAATTAATACGTTAAATGTTACCTTGTTTTTCACTGTTTAGCACTTAACTTTGAAACAACTTGTTAAACATCTATGGGACATCTATCTGGACATACCTATTCTCCAACAGGGACAAAGCAACCATTTCCATACTCAGGGACGAACAATCAAAAGATGTAGAATTAGGTTCGGTGGAGGAAGCAAGCTGACGGCGGGGACATCCTATATATATATATATATATATATATATATATATATATATATATATATATATATATATATATATATATATATATATATCTATATATATATTATTATTATTATATATTTTCAAAATTTCTTCAGTGCTGGTGTACTGCACAAATCTTACGATAATTACTCTGTTCTAAACTGCCATTATGCAAAGAGTATTATCACCTTAACCCATTAACGCCGAGAAAAAATTTTTTTGAATTTACGATTTTTTTTTTTTGAACTTTCATAAAGAAAGGTGTAAAATTAACCTACGTTTGGAAAAGAATAAATTTTTATTTCAAAATATACAAAAAACATGCTGTCACCATATGGGCCCTGTAGGCGTTCCAGGGTATACACAAAATATTATCTGAATTAAGTGTTTGTGTGAAATTTCATAAAACATTCTAAACATAAACCAACATCGCACTTGATACACATTGTACGCCCTTTGCTTATACAATTGAACCCGGCACATCTTCTTCTTTTTCCTTCTGGCACTACTACTACGTAATGGTTTAGCCCATCAAATCTGACATCGTCTCCAACACGGCTGTTACTTCCAGCAGCTTTAGGCATTCGACCTGGACCTTTAGCTGTCGTTTTATAATTTGCCAAATATGATGCTATAATATGATGCCAACTGGCTGATATTTCTGCCACTTTTGCGGTAGAGAATCCAAGCATTTTGTATAGATACATCAATAAGATATGTAAATATCGACCAGTACCACTTTTTTGATCTTACACCAATACGATAACTGAAACAATGTATGTTATTATATTATTATAATCAATATACTTTACATACTAAGATACATTTGCATCCATCAGATCGGTGCCTCCCATGTTTTTATTGTATTTGGAAATTACATCCGGACGTGGTATAGGTACGTTTCTTTTATCTTTTCTTCTCTCTAGAAAAATCTCTCTACAGATTTCACTGGAGTAACCCCAAAAACACGTACTGGCCACTGTTACCACATTATTGTCCATCCACCTCACATAAAGAATACCATCGTTCGTTTCAATAGTTGAAGTGTAGGTGCCTCGAGCTTCTTTGGCCATAATCTTTTTAGGCGGTATAGGAACTTCTTCTTGAATTCGGTCATCCCTAATTGTTCCAGTTGCTCCATACCCATTTGCTTTCAAAGTAGAGTTAGAGCTAACAGTTGACGACTACTCAAATTTTCAACAGTCTCACCCTTATCTTTATACCCTGAATCCTCATCGGTCAGATCCTGACAGTCAGGTGGCTGTATGTATATATCAGTGACTTCGTTATTAGATTCGTAGGCGATATCTAACGCTTCTTGAAGAGTTATTCCTCTGAAACTAAAATTATCGTATAAAACTATAGGCTAATACATATTGTCCGTAGTACGCCTACTGGTCCCATATGGTGACAGTGACGTTTACGACGAAATTATAAAAAACTAGAACCATATATTTAGAAAATCAACAAACAGTATTGCGAAAATACGTTTTTTAAATAAAATCGATCGCCTATATATACAATAAAATAAATAAGATCGACATAATTTAACTTACCGTAACGGGATGTCCATATTTTCGTCGTCGAAAATAATCTGTCCAATAAAAAATAGCACAACCTCTGACTCGCGAGTACAACAAGCAACTGATCTTGTCAGGCGCATCCGATGAGCATTTCGAACGATTAGTTCTCAGTCAGTGGCGTTCAAATTAAATTTGTCAGTTAGTACACGCACATAAATAGAGGGCGGTTTTGTGTCCCCATATGGTACCCGTAGGCGTTAATGGGTTAACCGGTCTTAAGACATAACACAAAATAAATTGAATCGACTCGCGATTCAAAATCGCCCAAACATCTATCTGCTCCGAGATTTCTTGCTTGACTCATCAATGCCTTACATTTTACAAAATTCAACGCAAAATAAATTCCCCTCTTGACCTAAATCTAATACCGGTGTGGGCGACCCTTCTTACGTCCATAACATAAATTTCTTGTTTTTAAAACAGGCCTTAACTATGTTACAAAGCGACCCTCAAACAAACTACTTCCTAATATGAAGAAATAACACGTATTATATTGATTTTTCTACCTCACAATGTATTCAAAGATTTGGGGGATTTGAATGTAAACAAATCGTTGTTCAGCGACAAAAAACCCTTGAAATATTATAGTTAGAAATAACATGTACGAAATGGGGAATTTTAACTTTGTTGCAAACAAACAAACAGGGGCGTCTTTAGCAATTTTTAACATATATATATTTCGTAGTTAAAAGAAAAATTTTAAACGCTACAATATAAAGAAAAGAAATTTAATCTTTGCAGATAAGTTAAATAGTAAACTCTTAAATATTGGGGAGATCTGCAAGAAAGACTCTAATGAGTATCAATTGTTTCGCCGAACGTTTTCGTCAAAGATAATTAATTTGGCTTCTTCAGGGCTTTCGGGGCTGAAAGAGAAGAAATTATAATTAGCTACCATATATTATCTATTTAAAAAACACTGGAGATCTTACCGTAACTTATAATTGTAGTGTGAGGATGTTAAAATAAAAAAACTTAGCTAGTAACAACATAGTGGTTTTTTGTTACTATGTGAAAAAAAAGTTATCGTAGGAAATGTATGGTAACTATGAAATTGAAACGCAAAGGTGTACCTAAGGCTGACCGAAAAAACCAATGCAACTACATTTAAAAGGAATTAATTCTTTGAGTTGTCGGCAATAATTAAATTTCTGATTGTTGGAAAGTTCACATGTGAGGTTCTGTTTTACCAGAACGCATGCGCTGACATGTCAAAGTAGTTCTTATGATAAATGTATTAAGGTTCATTGGTGTAACAAAATAAAGTTAATTCCCAGTTTAGGGTAATATTATTATTTAAGATTTTTCTTAATTAAAAATTTTTTTAAAACATTATATTGTTCATGTATTATTATTGTAATATCTTATTGAGATGTATCTAAGAAAAGCAAGGGAATGTTATCTTTTTTAATTATTGAAAATTATTATTTAGGTAGGTTAGTTGTTAATGGATATATCAGTCAAGTTCTGTGTGATGTTGTAGTGTTCTTCATAGCCATTTAAGTAAGTAGTGGTATATATCGCTTAGATTCTTAGTGTCACTCTTAACATTCATGGAGAAATCGTTAAGTAAAATATATGACATTTCAATGAACTCTCTTTTAGATTTATTGTTCTCACGGTGTAGTCTGATACGTGATTTCAATAATTGAGAGGTTTGGTCGATGTAGGAATTATTGCAAGAGAGGCATGGAATGTTGTAGACAATGTTACAAAGCATATCTATAGAAGTCTTAGAATAAATATTATTAATTGTTAGTGAATTAGATTTTGTTTAACACTGTCCATAAAGAGGGTACTTCACCTTCCTTCGCGACTAACAATGCTGATGCTGATCCTGGTGTCTTAAGTGGGAATCCAGTCTCGGATACTCCTACCAATAAATATTTTTCATTGCCATACTTCAGGGATATCACTCCGGGGTTAACAAGGATTCTGAAAAGTATTGAAAATAGCTTTGGTAATAATAATAATAATATCAAACTTAATGTGGCTTAAAGATCATCCCTAACAATTAATAATCTTTATTCTAAGATCAAAGATAAGACTTCTATAGATATGCTTAGTAACATTGTCTACAACACTCCATGCCTCTCTTGATAGAGAAGATTATTCTGGGCTCGGCCTCTCTTCATTCAGACGATCCAGCAGCGACACCGACCAATAAAATGGAGGAGCTGGTGAGACACTGCAGAAAAACAGGGATGCAGCTGCTCATCGGCTCCGATGCCAACGCACACCACAGGACCTAATGGAGCACAAACCATAACAAAATGAGTGAGTCGTTCATACAATTTATTATGACAAATAATTTAGATATATGAAATGTAGACAAAAAACCGACTTTCATAACCAAAAGTAGAAAGAAAGCGATAGTCTCAAATTTCCTAAACAATTTTATATTAGAATGGTATGTGTCTGAGAAGGAGAGCTGCTCAGACCATAGACACATTAGATACATCTTAGAGGGAAAAGCCACTTATCGTAACAAACGTTTAACCAACTAGGAGGTTTATAAAGAAGTTCTAGATCAGCATCTGTCGGGGATGAGGAGAACGATGAATGACGCCACGGATCTAGAAATGGCAGTGAATGATCTAAATGACGCTGTCATTTCAGTATTCCAAGAAACCTGCCCTCTCACAGGGCGCACTTCCCTGGATCAAAAATATTTGAATCACCAATTGACTGGGAATCAGTAGGCAACGATTCTCTGAAGAGGTCCTTAAGAACTAACTGTCAGACAGTTAAAAATATTGTAAACTATGAAAAAGTAGCATCGGCAATAAACGCATGCGATCCCTATAAATCACCAGGAATGGATGGTATTTATCCAGTATTATTACAAAGGAGACCGGATATTTATACAGCAGAATGTGCAATGTACTCAGAAGTAGTGTAGCCTTTGGGTACATACCTAAAGCATGGAGAGAGATTAGGGTAACTTTCATTCCTAAATCGGGGACAAAGGGACAAAGATAGGCAAAGTTTCTAAAACCAATACAGATACAAAATGTCATTCCTACAGAAGGTATTAGAGAAACTGCTTGGTAAAATTTTTGGTAATCATCTCGCAAAGAAAAGTACAAAACGATAGTCAGGGATCGCATAAACAAGGCCCGAGAATTAGTGAGACAATGCATGCACTTACAGAGAGGGGCTAATTATAAATCCCCACAAATCCACCATAGTCGCGTTCACACTTAGACGGAAACTAGAGGGATTGGGTCCTTTAAAGCTGCAGTGATAAGTAATTTAGCCAAAGGGAGAGTTAAAGTATCTCGGGGTTATACTACAATCGAAACTTACCTGAAACCAGCTATTGGGCAAAATAACAAGCAGTGTAGTTACAACACTTATGAGGGTCAGGCGTATGTATGGGAAGATATGGGGCTTAAAACCGGACTTGCTGCAAAAGGTGTACCTTGTGGTGATTAATTTCTCAGTTATATATGCAGCGACAATATAGTGGACTAAAACACTTTAAACAGCTGCAAAGCCAAACTCTGAGAGGTGCAAAGTCTTGCGTGTATGAGTATGAGGATAACTGGTGCCATACGTACTACTTTAACAGCAGCTAATTAGGCTCTATTAGGCGTGCCTCCTTTGCATTTGCTGAACTGAATGTTCAATGATGCTGAACGCATCAGAAACGGTGGGTGCCAATAGGTAATAATGTAGCTAGCTATGAAAGTTGGAAGCCAATTTAGAACAATAAAACTCACAACTTTCTTTATGAGCTAACTGTTAGGCTGCGTTGAGCTCAGTCTCTCAGGTGTGAGATCTATCTTAGAAGTAAATATGAAAACCTCAGTTTGGCTAGTACAAATAAATTAAGATATTAACTAATCATATTTATTGTACATAAATAAATATAAAAATTGAAAATTTTAATATTAAATTAAAATTAAACTAAACAATTTGTGCCTATAAAGCTTTACATAGAAATTTTTTAAATGATACTTAAATATGGCTTCAGGTCTTGTCTTCGATAAGCTGGACAGGATTGCAGTAGAATATAGTGCTTAGATGTAGTTAAATTTAGATACTTTCACGTTTGTATTTTCTGGTGGCATTAGGTTCTAAATAGCAGCTGCAGTTAATATATCATGGTCGACCATGTACTGCAGAATTCTTCACCCAAAAAGATGGACAAAAATTAGAACAGAAAACTAGAAAAATTAACCTTAGGTTAGCCACTGTATGTGTTTTAAAATATTTCCTTGCCATATGAAATTTGAAAATAATCACAATATTAAATAACAAACAGCAAATTTGCAAGGATAAAATGAACACAATTAATATTAAACAAATTATTAGTTAAGTTATATTAAAGATACTAACTGCGTATGGGAATAACACTTTGAAAAATAAAACATGGTGTGTAGTTTTAGGTTAAGACAAATACACAATTATAACAATACAGATATATAAGAGAAATGGATCAACCAGAAATGTCAGTACTCATCCCAGGAAAATATTTAATATTATAAATAAATTTTCAATCCAAGCATACCTTATTATAGATGAACGATATTTATAAAAAGTATGCTACTACAGAATTGAAATGAAAAGTGACATGACAGAGCAGAGATGACAACTGTCAAATATACTTCGTCGACTGAAGTGAGGTATAGAAATTCATATATATGTTCTATATTTCATATTTTGTTGATTGAAGAAGTGAGCGCCAACTATTTAAAATAAAATAGTAAAATATTAGAATTATTTTAAAAAAATAACAAATATGTGACGTTTATAACGTTACAGTATCACAAGGGCTGTGACAAAGGACATTTTTAATAAGAAACCAGAACACCTAACAAAAAAATACAATTTTAAAAATTCATATATCGTAGGGTGTCTATTCTAAACAGAAATGTTTGGAGAAACAAGCAGTAAGATCTGCTATACAGATGAATCCAAGAATACAGAGGGTGTGGGGGAAGGAATATACTTAAATAATCCAAGAATTAGTGAAAGCTTTGCCTTGTAGATGAACTGCACCGTTTTTCAAGAGGAGATTTATGCGATACTGCAATGTGCGAAAGAAAATATTGAGAGAGCTCTTGAATAAGAGCAGATTCATATATTTTCTGACTGTCAAGCAGCAGTAAAGGCACTGGCGTGTCAGGAAGTACCGACTAGACTGCATCAAAGAACTGAATAAAACGGGAGATGGAACAAGGTTGAGCTTATCTGGGTATCAAGACATCAGGACATCGAAGGCAATCAAAAAGCATAATTACTTGCAAAAGGAGGATCGAACGAAGCAAACGAAGCGGCTGTAACTCTGGAAATCAGCTGTTATAAATACCAACGGCTGCAGTTCGTAGGGCTGTAGAGGACTCCATTAAAGAGAATTACGAGATATATAGGGACAGTAGCCCAAAACAAATTGGATTATGTAGTCACAAAGGAACTGTTTCATATCGGCATAAACAAACTAAGAATAGTAACAGGAATGTTGACCGAGTATGCACCAGTAAGAAAATGCTTGAATTAAATAGGCATTTACAATGGAGACCTTAACTACAGACTTTGTAATAAGGAACTAGAAACTGTAAAACATGTATTATGCCATTGCTAAGCGCTGGACCGTAAAAGACAAAAACTTTACGGGGAACCAAGAAGAGACTCTGGTAGATTCAGGACACACCAGGCAAAAGACCTGTACAAACTTTTACAGGATACAAAAATTATAGATTGTGTGTAGGAAACAACAATAAGCAGCAAACACTATAAGGTTTAGCTTTTGTGATTACTAAGATGTTTTTGATCAGACGGGCCCAGAGAGAGAAAAAATCTTTTTTTTTTTTGCCCGAAGCATAGGCTTTTTCGATACTATCTAAACTGACGCAGAATAAGGAGGATTGATAATCTAATATTTTTTTTGTCTAATAATGTTTCCACTTATTTTTTATTTTCTTCCTAGAACATAAATAGGCTTTTCATCACGAGTTTCTATTTCGTGTGTTACAGCTGATGTAAATCATAACGCGTTTTCTTGTCGTAAAAAATATCTTTATATTTTTTACAAAGGGTAATAATATTCTTTTTTATTATTATTTAAATAAAATATGCGAACATTCGACTTAGTAAATTTCATAGAGCGATTTAATGTTTCGTAATTATTCAGTCGTTGGACGTTTACTGTTGCATCAAATTTCTTGGATAAGGTAATTCTACGTTGTGGATTAAACCATATTCAGCGGTATCAATAAAATGCAGCAGTGTTAAGTTCCGTAATTTGAGAGGAAGTAACACGTCACCGTCTGCTATAAAATGGTAAGAAATATTTTTATATAAGGTTTCAAAGTGTATTATGATCTTGAGTCTTGGGTTAATTAAAGGTCAGGATTCGCATATTAGAACTTAATATGGCAAAAAATCTTTGCATGCAAATCTGTACTTCCTAATAGAATTGCTCCAATCTGCCATACGAGCGTCGAAAAGATTCAAAATTCCGCATTTAATAAATAAAGGTGTTTTAATATTTAAATGAAATTTTGTCATAACTTTCATAGAAAATCGAAGAAAGTTTTTATATATGCAATTGGTCGAAATATTTGAGAGCTTTCAAAGAAATTATAGTATCAGATCGTCCAGAATCGATCAAAACTTTGAGTCGTATCTTAAGTGTAATAAAATAGGGAAGGCGTAGAGAGTTTTGTACATTATTTAGATTTATACAGGGGTATATTTTCTAGTGTAATTATTAGAAATTCTTGATGATTCATTAAACGAGTCTGATTTTTGTTCAAATTTAAAATTGTCAACATCATTGTCAGGATGCTCGTTATGACTAGAACGAATATTAAAATTATGGTTTCTGTTAGTGGTAACTGTCATAGGTTTATGATTTCTGGTTGAGATTGTTTGGACACCACTCATAGGAGTGGACAAATTTTGTTGATTTGGGGGATTTTTGTATTTGTTTAGTCTACGCTGGACATTTCTTGGTCAACTGTTTCTTTGAGGGATATGTCTTGAAAAATTTGAAAACAGCTGAAACCAGTCGTCAGCTCATTAGAGATAACGAAAAGGATATTTAGAAACAAAACAAAACACCTAAACTTTTCAACCTAAGGAATGGAGATAAGCAGAATTTAAATAATGCTTGTGTTTTCATCGAACGAAAAAATATTGAAAATGCCAGCCGTCTTCATCCCTTATTTGTGGGAGATATCTTACACAAAAAACTGAATGTTAAGAATATTAATCAAATTAGATCTGTTGGAAAAAAATAGAATAAAAGTTTGTCTAAAAACATGTTCTGATGCCAACGCTTTAGCAAACAATCCTCTTTTAACCGAAAATGATCTTGTAACGTTTATACCAAATCATTTATTAGAAATTAAGGGTTTGGTAAAAGATATCGATACTCAATACGATACGAAATATAGTTTAGATAACATAACATCTCCCTCAACAGTAGTTGATGTTAAACGTACACATCGTAGAATAGAAAAGGATGGTGATATACAGTATATCCCCAAAAAAACCATTATTGTAACTTTTGAAGGGAACACCTTACCTAATTATATTTCAATAAATAGTGTATATTTTTCGGTAGAGCGGTTTTTTAGCAGAGTTACACAGTGCTTCAGATATCTACGCTATGGTCACATTTCTAGGCAATGTTAAAATATTGAAGAATTATGTGTTAAGTGTAGTAATGTAAAAGCTAAAAATCAGGTTTGTCACGATTTAGAAATTCGCTGTTTATATTGTAAAACAAATGACCACGTTTCTATTTCAAGAAAATGTCATCATTATTAAAAACAACGTAAAATTAAGAATATTATGGTTGAACAAAATATTTCCTTTACTGAAGCAAAAGAATATTGTGAAATGTCTTATTCTGGAATATCTGTAAACAATAGTTTTTCTATTTTATCCAACTCCATTTTTCCTCCTTTCCCAGCGGTTGAATCTAATTCTGGAAATTCTAACTCCTTTTACACTCAAATTTTAAGAAAAATAGCAATTATGTTTTGCCCACACATCCTACACGTAGTCCTACTAGCAATACCAATAAAAAACGTCGAATTTCTAATGACACTCCTCCTCCACAACCGATGTTCCCTTTTCGGATTGGCCCTAATCAACCACTGCCTCGAAATAATAATCCACCAAATTATCAAAATTTAAATAATCAAGACATTGTAAAGTCAATTGCAGATTTTATAGTTAAATTTTTAAAAAGTATTCACACTATTAAAGATATCAAAAATTTGAATAATGATTTAATTCAAACAGGAATAAATACAGTGTTGGAGAACACTCACGTAAACAGTAACCTTCACTCCATTACCAAAAACGTTAATTATTAATTAATGTCTTTATTATTAATATTAATAATGCTCTTGAAAATTAATTTTAAATAATAATATTGATGTAGCAATAATAATTGAAACATGGTATATAGTTTCGTAGGTTGTAATATAATTCGTAAAGATAGACATGATGGTTTTTCAGGAATTTGCATTTTGGTCAAAAAGTCGATTTCACACCTAGAATTAAGCATAGTTTCCAATTTTAATGTCGACCTTCTTGTTTGTGGTATTAATATTAAATTCAATAATAAAACTTTAAGTATAATTTCCGTTTATAGGTCACCGGATATTAAAACCAACACAACTGATTGTTTTTATTTTTTCGCAGTTTTCAACTCCATGTATTATTGGTGGGGATTTTAACGCGCATCATGCTATCTGAGGATCGCATAAAAACGATTCTATTGGTAAACAACTCATTGAAGCAAGCAATAATTTTGATTTTGTAGTTATGAATACTGGCGAACCTACGTGTATTACCCGGCCAGGCTGCAATGATTCTATGATAGATGTTACCTTTTGCTCCTCGGATGTAGCTACTGATATAGATTGGGCAGTTTACTCTGATACACTAGGATCGAATCATTTTATGTTAAAAATATCTCTTGCAATGCAACAAATTCCGCAGGACATTACAATTCCGCGATATAGATGGAACCTACAAGGAGCTAATTGGGGGCAATATAAAGAGTTTGTGGAAAACTACTTTTATAACTTTGAGATGCTTAATTAATTGTATAAATAATGCACCACAAAGAATTTTAAAAGAATACAGATCATTTAAGTGCAAAAATCGAACACCTTCACCTTGGTGGGATGCAGAATGTGACAACATAATTTCTGAAAGAAAACATGTACTGCAAGTATACAAAGAAAACCCCACAAAAGATAATTTTCTTGCATACCAAAAATGCATGGCACTTACTAAACGAACATTAAAAGAAAAAGTTAAAATAGTTGGATTGAATGATGTTCCAATCTCAACAAAAATACTCCAGCTAGCTTGATATGGAAACAAGCAAAAAACTGAATCGTAAAACAATAAACCTTGGTAAGCCACATAATGATGATTTAATAGATGAGTTTTTTAATCATGTAGCTCCCCAGAGTGTTTCTTCCACTGTAAATATCGAACATACGTTCTTGGATGAAAATCATTTTTTGGCAAATAATTTTCACATTAATGAACTAAATTATGCTTTAAGAAATAAAAAAAGTACTGCCCCGGGTTTTGATCAAATAAAGCATCAAATGTTAGAGAACCTACCAATTATAGCAAAAAGGTTTCTTCTGCAAATTTTTGATGAAATGCTTGCAGGTGAGTGCATTGAAGATTTTAGAAAAAATGTAATTACACCGATTCCCAAACAAGGTAAAGACCCTAATTTGGCCCATTCTTATAGATCAATTGCTCTGCTATCATGTGTGCAAAAAACTTTCGAACGTATGATAAAACATAGGCTAGAATGGTGGCTACATAAAAAAGACCTGCTTACGCCCTGTCAGTTTGCATACAAAAGAGGAGTGGGCACTTACAACCTTAGTAACAAATATTCAAAATAATTTTTCTAGAAATAACTTTCTTCCAACAATTTTTATTGATATTGAGAAAGCATATGGCATATGAAAGCTTAAATATTTTGAGTAAAAAAATGATTATTGATTTTAAAATTCCTAAGGCAATAATATGTGCTATTATCGGATTATATTCAGAAAGATATGTTTATGTCAAGGATTTTAACAACCATTTATTAGGCCCAAGATATGTTGTTACAGGAATTCCACAAGGATCTGTCTTAAGTACTTTTCTTTTAAATTTATATACAGCTCACCTACATAAATTAAAGTTGGAAAAATATCCTTAAAAGATCATCCAATATGCAGATGACTTCAGCATATACTGTGAAACAAAGAAGAGAGATGAAGCTTTTGGATTTTTAATGGATACTTACAACGTTGTAGAAATATGGTCGGAAGACATTCAACTGTCGGCCACAAAATCAATAATGACCATTTTCAGTAGATAAAATATTCCCAATATAGAAACATTTATAGTAAAACAGAGACAAATTCCTTTTAAAAAGGTAATTAAATATTTGGGCATTATACTGGATCACTAGCTCACATGGAAATTTCACGTAGAATATATGTTAAATAGATGTGATAAAGGCCTAAACTTTCTGAAAATGACAACTAAAACTTGGTGGGGAACAGAGGTTCAGACTTACTTACTTTTTATAGAACGTAAATTCGCTCTATCGTAGATTATGGATGTTGATTATATGGATCTGCCAGCAAGAACTTACTAAACAAATTAAACATATTTATAAACCAGTATCTGCGGATGTGTATTGGTGCCATGAAGACAATTCCTATTAAGCCCCTTTGTGCAGAAGCACTTGAGCCTCCAATTTCTCTTAGAAGACATAGATAAACACTGGAAAAGCAAATAACAACCTTATAACAAGCATCTTATTCAATTGGGATTACTACAGTACTATCTACATGGATGCCTCCAGATCAGAAGATGGTACTGAATGTGCCTTTCACATTCCCATGGAGAAGGTAGAAAAAATGTTCAAATTAAAAGCAAATATTTCCATATCCCTTTCAAGACGAGCGCACACGATCGTGCACTTTATTTCAAAAAATTCCTGCCTCTTGTCCAATCAACTTTGTGATTTAAACACGGATGTGTGACTAAGACGGTATTTAGTTTTGGTTGACCTTTCTGATAAGATGTCGGTGTATTTTGTTGAAGAGACTGGTACACGTAAGTATTAAGTATTTTGTTATGTATTCGACATTTCACTTGAATTTTGCTTTTAATGTTTTGTTTCGTTAATAAAGTAATTGGGTGAACAATATTTTTGGCATTATTGACTTTATATAGGGAACATAATCTCTCAAAAATTTGTTCGCATGACCGTGACGTTCCGACTCAAACTCATCTTTCGGTGTCTTACTTTTTAATGCCATGAAATATTATTTTTTTGGTTTAAATTAAAATATTCATATTTTTTTGCTTTTAGGAACGGAACTATCGAGTGAGTTGGTACTCTAGGTAATGGGGGATGGCAACGATTCTGAAATTGAATAGAAGATGACGAGGGTGATCAAGAAGACTCGTTTCTGCCGTTGATGCATGTTAATGAGCCTGAGATAAGTTTAAACCCATCGTCTGCAACTGCTGCTGAAAAGTCTACAAAAAGCCGAGGCAGTCGCCAAAGGATCTGGAAGCAAATGCCATACAACCAGAAGGAACACTGGTATCCAGAGCGACCGCCAGCAGCGGTTAGGTCTCCCTTGGCCTATTTTGAAGACTATTTTGACCAAAAATTTTTTGAGCATGCCGCAGTTTGTACAAATAATTATTATATGCAACAGAATTAAAAAAAAAATTAGGAGT
The DNA here is from genome assembly GCF_040954645.1 of Diabrotica undecimpunctata. Classification (NCBI taxonomy): domain Eukaryota; kingdom Metazoa; phylum Arthropoda; class Insecta; order Coleoptera; family Chrysomelidae; genus Diabrotica; species Diabrotica undecimpunctata. The sequence continues at coordinate 351,781 of NW_027311919.1, read as the reverse complement.
TTATTTTATCATGGGGTGTATTCCATACCTACGCATTCACATGTACTGGCGGACAGAAATGCGATTAGCTTTAGTTGCTGACAAGATTTCTAGGGATCGTTTTAAAGTTCTTCGTATGGCTTTTTACGTTGTGGAAAGTAATGAAGTTTCTACAGGCAATCAGAATTCAGTCTGGAAAGTGCAATCTGTACTTGATCAAGTAAAGAATGCTTGCAATAGATTAGAACGCCAACAAGGTTTTTATTCGATAGACGAACAGATGATTCCATTTTGTGGGAGATGTCCACGTGGTTTAAGACAAGTTATTAAAACAAAGCCACGTCCACAAGGGCTTAAAGCTTTTGTCGCCACTACTCACGATGGTTTGATGATTGACTTCGATGTTTACCAAGGTGCTAAAACAAACTGTGGAGAAAGTTCTCTAGGTGTTGAAGCTGCTGTCATTCTTCATCTATTTAAGTCTATTCCATGTGGTAGTTGTGTATATTTAAACCGGTTTTTTTTATCTATACCTTTACTGGAAAAATTAATATAAATGGAACTTCATGGGACTGGCACAATGATGGTGAATTGAATTTCTGATAAAAAAAATATTGATTTTAAGCAAGATAGCAAAATGAAAAGTGGTGAATCTCAACAGTTAATTAGCAATGATATTGTTGTTGTAAAATGGATGGGTAATAAATCCCTCCGAGTAGCATCCAATTGCACTTCTGGAGATGATTCTTGTCAAATCAACCGATGGGATAAAATCAGCAATCAATCAGCATTTACGGACGCTAAATGTCCAAAAGTAATCGCGAACTACAATAAGAATATGGGAGGTGTAGATATTCTTGATCAGTCCATAGAATACTACCGGACCTTCATCAAAACGAAAAAATAGACTCTAAAAGTCGTCCTTCATTTTTTTGACCTTTCAATTTCGAATGCTTGACGGTTGTACGTATTAGAATCATTTGCAACGGGAGCACCCAAAAATAAAATAATGGACTTATTGGAATTTCGAATGCAGGTGGCAGATGGTCTAGTCAATTCCCCACCTTCTGTGGCCAAAAAGTATGATGGGTATGACCATCTTCCATCATTTTATGAAATAGACAGTCCAAGATCGTGCAGAATGGAAGGTTGCAAAAGTAGATCTAAGATACTGTGTACCAAATGTGAAGTTTACCTTTGTTTTTCTAGAAAACAAAACTGTTTTGCAGGCTATCATACAAAGTAGATATGTTTAAAAAAATTTTGAGTGTTTTTATTATTTTTTAAGGAAAATAATTATTTTTTGTTATAACTTGATTTACCTTTAATATCTAAAGTGATAACTTAAAACTTCCTGCTACTATAAATATTAATTAAAAATACGTTGTATATGAAAAATATTTGTTTTGTACCATTTTACATTAAAAACCTGACGCAGTCACGATCTTGCACTAAAGCAGTTTAAATCTGAACATCATGATCGTGCAGATCCCCCCACGCTAAGGGGGACAAAAAGGAATTTTTAAAATATATATTTAGAGTACCTTATATAATAAATAAAGATAAAAATCAGACCTGAAAGGGATATTTAGTGCGGAAGCAATTGCCATATATCAAGCCCTACTTTTTGTTTCTAACAATGAATCATCCGTTATTATTGTTTCAGATTCCATGTCAGTTCTCAGAGCCATTAACCATTTTTTTTCCAACCACATACTCCAATCCCTACATAATATTAATTAAAAAATTAGTGAAACACTTTAAAGAAAATAAAAAAAATGTGATACTTATATGTACCAAAGCACACAGTGGAATTAAACATAATGAACATGTGGACCAATTAGCCAAATTAAGTGTTTATTCAGTGGATACCACAGAATATCTACCCAGTACTTCTGATTTGTTTGCTATACGCAAGGTAGTCTTGAAATATAAATGGAGTGATCTATGGTCTCAATTTTGTTTTACCAACCCAAATAGATACACTTCTTTACACACAACTGTCCCTGTTTCACATTAGCATAGAACTTATAATGTCCCTAGGCGTTATATAACAACTATATCTAGGCTAAAATTTGGACATGCTTGTTTTCCTACTCATCTTGCAAGAATGCATGTGATTAAGAGTAAAAACTGTGTGGAATGTGGAGTAGAAGGCGACCTACATCATGTAATTTTTGGTTGTGCCAAATATAATTTGGAATCCACCTTATTATATAATAATATAGTTCATATTACCGGTAAATCTCCGTTTAACGTTTAGTCTGCTCTAGCGACTCAAAATAGATTAATTTACGGTTGTATAATCGTTTTTTGGACCAACTGTAATATTTTTCTTTAGTTCTCAGTCTCACTTACTCTATTTTAGTCTATTCGATTGCAAATAATTGAAAAACGATACCACAAAACATTCGTATAATATTTTTAATTTTTTAATCAGTACATCTCATCAAAATTTTATCATATCTAGCAATTTTGATCATATCTCATTTTATCTTCGACATTTGATTATGTTTTGTACATCGATTTAGTTTAATTTTTGACACAGCTTTTTTAATTGCATCTGTTGATATATCTTTAGAATATGACTATATCTCTTTTCTGACCCTGCACTTTCCATCCCCTATGTAACAACTATTAAGGTCTTATATAGGTTTATATTTGTTTGCTTACTTTATACTTGTTTCTTAATAGGCTTCTATTCATTCCGTAGGTTTTTTTTGCCTTTCGGAATTCTTTCCTCTATTATTTCTTTTCCGGGTTTCCCTATTGTTACTTCCAAGTAGCTAAAGGTGGATAAAGTTTTAAATTTGTGGTTCTGTGTTATTAGATATTTCTGGGTTGTGTCATCCTTCCCTATCGTCATGTATTTTGTTTTAAGCTTGTTTATCTCTAGACATATTTTCTTTGCTTTCTTATCTAATTTTTCTATTGCTCATATCTAATTATCATCTTCATCTTTGCTATGATGACTAGATCATCTGCATATGCTATTACTTGCAAGTTGATCTGTAATAACGTTTTTGTTTAAGAAGTTTGTCCTCCTTATTATTGCTTCTAATATCAGATTAAACAGTGTCGGGAAAATAGAGTCACCCTGTTAAAACTTATCTTTGCTGTGGTATTCTTTAGACTCACTGTTAGCATATTTCTTAATTTTTTCTGGGATTCCAAGATGCTCTAGCCCTTCCATCTTTTTCATCTGATTAATTGTATCAAAGGGCTCTTGAAATCTATGAATATTCGTGCATTTATTTGTTGTATTCTCTCGATGTTTGAGTTATTTGCTCCACTGTTTGTATGGAATTAGTTGTCGATCTCCCCGGTCTGAACCCGCTCTAATATTCTCCTAATATTCGTTCAGCGCATGATTGAAGTTTCATGTTTCGTAGAATTTTGTATGTCATATTTAAAAGGGTTCCAATAATCTGGTAGTGTCTTTTGTTTCTGGTAGTGTGTTTTGTTATTTGTTCTATTAGCTTATTTATTTTTTTATTTTATTCATTTCCTGCGTATTTTGTTAGTTCTGCCGCTATTTTAATTTATCCTGCTGCTGCTTTTTCGTGTCGGAAGTTTTTAATATCTTTTCGTACTTATTCTCCTGTGGGAATTTCTGTTCCGTCGTTATCTTGTACTATTCGTCTTACTTTTTCATCGCAGTGTGTTTTCTTCGTAGTGAATAGCATGTTTTCGTAATATTCTTCCTATATTCTGCTGGTGCAGAATGTCTGTGCGAAGCGATAACACCGACGCAGTGGAACAACGCGGAAATCATCTTACTTCATAAGAAGGGAGATATCAGCGACCTTAGAAACTACCACCCCATTAGCTTGTTGTCACAAGTATATAAGCTATTTACAAGAGTTATTACCAACAGGCTAAGAAGTAAGTTGGATTTCTATCAGCCAAGAGAGCAAGCAGGTTTTAGAGCAGGATATGGCACGAATGATCATTTACAAGTAATTAAGAACTTAATAGAAAAGAGTGTTGAATATAACAAGCCATTAGTCATGATATTTGTTGACTACGAAAAAGCTTTCGACACAATTAGTCATCAAAAGATGTTAAAAGCCTTAACAGAGTGCCGTATAGATCATCGCTATATAAACATGATAAAATACATCTATCAAAATGGGACAGCAAGTGTGAAACTGGCAGATAAAAAGACCAACGTATTTAAAATAAAACTGGGAGTGCGACAAAGAGACACAATTTCGCCAAAATTGTTTACAACATTATTAGAGCATATGTTTAAGAACGCAAATCTGAGTGAAAAAGGAATTAATGTCAATGGAGAAATGCTTAGTCATTTGAGGTTTGCTGACGATATTGTCCTTTTTGCTGACAGAATCGATGATGCAGTATCGCAACTTTAGAAACTATACCTAGCCTCCCTACAAGTAGGATTAAAAATCAACCACACAAAAACACAAATCATGACAAATCTTGTGTTAAGCGAAAAGATTTCAGTAAATGGCATGCATATTGAAGAAACCACCTCATATAAGTACTTATGACATGAGATACGCATAGGAAGAGATAATTAAACGTGCGAACTAAGCCGCCGCATAGGACTCACTTGGGTGGCATTCGGCAAGCTAAGCTATGTTCTTAAATCAGAACTGCCTATGTGTCTTAAAAGAAAAGTCTTTAATCAGTGCGTGTTGCCAGTACTTACATATGGTGCAGAGACATTAACACTAACCAAGAAAGTAAGAAATAAAATTTGTGTTACCCAAAGAGCCATGGAACGATCGATGTTAGGCATTTCTCGTAGGGATCGGATCACGAACAAGGAAATAAGACGGAGAACAGGAGTGACAGATGCCATAGAAAGAATTATGACCCTTAAGTGGAACTGAGCAGGGCACATAGCTAGAATGTCGGATAACAGATCGACACAGCGAATAATACAGTGGAGACCGAGACAAGAAGCACATCGAAGTAGAGGTCGTCCACCAACAAGATGGTCTGATGACATAAAATGGATCGACAAAAATTGGATGCAAACAGCACAAAACAGAAATACATGGAAAAGACTGAGGGAGACCTATATCCAGCAGTGGATAGATCCGGGTTAAATGATGATGATGATGATTCTGCTGGTAGGTTTATCTTGAAATAAGGTTTCTCCTTTTTGGTTTTTGGTACTCTTACTTTAATGTTGGGCGTATTTTTCTCTTGCTTCGACTTTTTTGTATAATTGTTTTATTTTATGATTTTTTCTGTCTGTTTCAGTATCCTGTAGATGTTTATTTAATCAGTCATTTTTTTTATATGTAACGTTGGCTTTGTTTTTCGCTATTTTGTATTCTTCCTTGTTTTGCGGAATATTTTAGAGTTATCTCTGTTTCGCAGTTTTGATCGTACCAGTTTTTATTTCTTTTTGTTGTTTTTTCCTTTCTATTACTCAATTGTTGTTTTATTTATTTTGCTCTTTAATTCGTTCCATTTTTCGTTTATATTTGTGGGTTGACTAATTTTGGATATACTTTCATTTATTATTTAATGCTTTAAAATTCCATTTATTAGAGTTGGTTTTAGCTTGATATCTTTTTTCCATTTGAGCGCGCTCATTATTATTACTAGGAAGTGGCCGCGTTTGCCCTCTGTAAGATATCTTGTCCAGCGTTTTTTGTACTAGTTATATTATAATGATACCATTTTGTTGTACAACAATCTTATTATATGAATTTCACGTTCCACTTATTCCTGTTTTCTTTTAATTATTCTTTCATTCACATTTACGGTGTTGGTTTTAACCTCCTTTTTTCCAGCTTGTCTTATTACGTTAGGTATCTTCTTATAGTAACAAAGTGTATTGATTCGTATTGGGTTACCTTATTTTAAGTCAGATTTTATATTCCAATTTTTTTTGGCCAATATTTTTGTTATATTTCTTTATCTATTCAATAATTTTTCTTTTGCTTTTTATGTTATATTTAAAGATTAATTATGGGTTTATTTTATTTACATTGTTTATGTTTTTGACAATAAACTATATTTAATAAAACACGCAATTTTGAACAAACAAGCAATTTATTTTTAAAATATGAATTAGCACAGCAAATAAATTACATATAAAATATGTGCCTTATATCCATGAATATAACACTTATCGTTGAAAGACTTTTTTCGAAATGTACGACCGAATAAAAAGAGGTTATAGACCTACTAACAAATATAAGAACAGACTATTCGCAGTTATTATATCAATATATAAATGCTAATCCCTTCCAAAATATTTACCTATTTTTACTTATCTTTTATTAAAATTTTTCTTAAATGGATCTTGTCTAGTAAAATTTTTTTATATAATTAGCACAAGCTGTAGAAAAGAAAAAAACGTGCATTAAGTAATTAGTGAATTTTTGAAACCAGCATTGCATTATGAAGAGCAATTAATGCCTGCAATAAACTCCAGGTGGGTGCAACTCCAAACTTTTATTTATGACACGTTTAAGATGCAAAAAACTGTGTTTTATTATGTTTATTTTTATTTTATCAAAAATCCATATTTTCAAAAATGTCAATTTTTCGTAATTTTTTATTTTTGAAATAACTTTTGTAAAATTTTTTGTTATGCAAAAACAATTATATTTTAGCTCTTTTAATAACAAATCGAATGACACTTTGTAAGATCCAACTGGTTAAATTTTGCTGGGTCAGAACTTTTATTTTTTAAATAGAGATCTAATTTTAAACGGATTCTCTTCTTGGTCGATTATATTTTTATGTAAAAATAAAAATATTTGCTCAACAAATTTTTTTACACCTTGTTTTTTGCTATGAAATCGCTCTCTATATAAAGAAATATAGCGGTACCTAAAAATTTCACATATTTTTAACTTGATTCTTATAGCAAGTCAAGACAAAGATTAAAAAAAAGTTTTCTACGACAAAGAGAAGTGGAGTTAGCTTAATTTGTTTTAATTGTAGTAGAGGTTGCGGCGGTTGGCCCTCTTCACTTCCACTATGACGTCGATGTTCAGCTCGAGAACGGCTGATTAGAACGTGATGTATGAGTGGTCATTAGAAAGAGAGTAGCTTAAGAAGTAAATATTGAAGAGTTGGGGTCAGAGGGTGAATTGTCAAAAATACCTAAAGCTTATTGTACCTTAACGACTTTACATACAGGACCGTGCTATATGTCATACGACAGGATATAGCAGATCAAACTAATTACATCAGGCAAGTAGAGATAGTGTATCAGAATCTGTGATAAGACTGTCCTAAAGGAGTGCAACGTATTGAACTAAAAAGTAGCCACCAACTATTCTACAAAGGGGATGAAAATCAAGCAGTAGGTGGCGTAGGCCTACTGATTAATAAAAAAGTAACATCCAGCATTACACAGTATAAGGCTATAATAAAAAGAGTAGTATCAATAGACGTCCAGATTAACCAACGTTATACATGTAAAATTATTCTGACCTATGTTTCGGCAACAGATCACGAAGATGAGAAGTACTAGACCCAGGACTCCCATGTATCAAGCATTTTGCCGATTTGTAGCATCTATAGCGCATTAGCTTACAGTTGGGAGGTAAAGAATGGTCTGGAGCATTGGGACGAAGTGGAATGGTTCCTGATCTGCTCGGATCAATCTCTGTCACAAAATAAATTGTAACTTGCTTGCTTGCTTGCAAATGATGATCACAACTCAGAGGATAAACAGATGACATAAAACAACATGATGAACCTGAATGGATGTATGGATGGCAAATAACCTACAATAGATATCGATGAAAGAAAAAGGAGCAGTTCTATGTCTAAAGATTAATGCTTTTTGATGGTTATACACACAAATCATTTTGTACGCTGTTACTACTTTCGAGAATGGCAGACCAGCGAGAATATAAACAAAAAAATCTATGAAATATTTTAGATACATACTAGGATAAAATGGGTAATGTTAAAATAGAAGATATCTTAAACAAAAAAATTGGATAATTGCAACATAATTGAACCTGGTCACCATACTGGCTGGCAACTTTTCATTATATTCCCTTTTAGTTAAAACCTTCAAGCATCTCCATTATGTCATAATTTTTTAAATTTAAGCAACATTTAACATGTAAAAGCAAAAGTTTTTAAACCGAATTGTAGGAGACTTTTTGCACCTTTTTAAGTATCACTGAAGATGCTCTAATTAGACTGAAAATGTTTTAATGTTTATTATTTCCTTTTGTATATTTTATATTGCAAATTAAATGTACTAGTTTCATAAAGAGAAGTTTTGATACGTTTTATTTAGTTAAATAAATGTTTATTATAGTATACAGCCTAATAAGGCTAAAACACCACCCACACATATTAGTATAAATTATCATCATGTGATAATGATCATATGATAATGATCAGACAGGAAAACAGACAGATTAAGATTAGCAGCCGCTTTAACAAAAACTTTTATCTGAAGCCGTGGTAAATATTCCTCTACGATTCAGATTGTATATAATACATTTTTACAAGAATAGAAGCATAGACGTAAAACAACATAAAAATGTTGAAAATTTTGAAATGTGATGATAATCTGATACTAAAGATAAGATGGGTTAGTACAGTGCCAAATATAGAAATGAAGGAAAAACTAATCTGCATTTGAGAAAACGGATTGGCTGCATAACTAATGAGACGTATATATCAGCGATAAATACATTGGGTATATCCTTGATGATTGCAATGACAAGAAGAAATGTTATGGACTAAAAAAAAAACAATCAACTGGATTAACGACTTACGACTAAAGGCGAAAAAGGCTGGAGTCATCACAAAGAAGAGAAAGTTATAAGACATTGGTTGCTGTCCAATAGTAATACTAACGTCAATAAAATTGCATAATAAAAATAATGGTTATTTCGTTTTAAAATGATAGTGATTTATATGGGTAAATTGTTTATGCATAGTGGAATATAAATATTCATAGCATCGCTCCTAATGGCTTGATTAAGCTTGGGTATACAGTTTACATTAATTGCTATCGACATTCACTTCATCTTCCCTCGCTAGAGGTCGCTAAAAGCTTACTCTCGTTATTATTTTAATATGATTGCCATACTAGCTTTTAATTTAGTTTTAGTCTCCTAACAAGTCTCACTGATGACGGGTAGACCCAGAAACACGTGTAAGAGAATGGTAAGAGACTCAAATTAAATCGAAACGCAACGTCTATATATATATTATATATTAATTTTGGTTATTTTTATCTTTCCTCTTTTGTTATACTTAGTTGGAAAAAATACTTTTTTTCAAATCGATATCGAAGTAATACATAGTAAAACAAATAAATATTATGATTTATATTACAAGATATATTAAGAAACCTTTTCTACAAGATTGTTCTTAGATGTATTAGTAGGTCTAATACAATAGATAGTTTAGTGCATTATACATACTAAGTATATGAAATTGCTTGAATTGTGCCTTGCTCCCACTAATATATTGCTGTAGACGTACACCGTTCTGAAGAAACAATTCAGAAAGCTATCACAGTGTTTTTATTACAACATACAAATGCTATTTTTGAAAATAAAAAGGGTTAATATTTTCACACAAAATTTTATTCAACTGTAAAAAGTCACAGTAACAGAAAATAAAAGTTCTTGCTTTTTTCGTGTCATGTTCATACTTAGTATCCTAAATTTCCAAATATGTTCGATCTGAAATCTTATGTTGTACAGTATAGGGAAAAATTATGGAATAAATTCATTTTTTTGAGAATCAGCGACTTTGGGGACATGTCCCGAAACACGTGGATTTTTAAGGGTCATGTGCTAGCTCATTTGAAAAGTTATTCAATTCTCTATTCAGTGGTATAAACAATACAATAATTTTTTATACAGGGTAGCCAAAAAATATTTAACTTTTCAGTAAAATTAATTTACACAACAATAAGTACTTATTTTATTTATTTAATATGCATGTTATTTGGCAGTAATTGAACTGACAGAATTGAATCGCATTGTTAAGTGGCAGTAGTTGAACCAACAACGATAATCTTCTTGAAAATTGTGATATATTATAAATGTTGTAGAAATAAATGTTAAACTTACTCACAATATATTTACTAAACCTAGGAAAACCGGTTTCGAATACCACAATTTGCTGTTCATCTACAGATCTGCGGCAAGTTTGATATTAAAAATTACAAATTGTAACTAATAGAATTCTATCAGGTCTTGTATAAATATTGCCAATATTATATATGTATGGTTGCAAAGAATATGTATAAAATACTTATATGCCGGTTCAAGGAATGTAGTTACATACACGTAAATTGAACGCTCTTTTATGCTATGACGGTGTCTGATGGTCTTCAGCTTCATCGTGCATCTAATTATGTGTAAGTAGTTATGAGCTCTAGCGTCAGGAAATTGCAAAACTCAACATATCGTTTGTACAACTTGGCTGTAAAGAGTGCTTCCAGTGTGTATCATATGATCTCCATAAGACCGAAGCTAATCATTTTAATCCAACAGACAATTGTGTATTGTGGAAAAACTATATATCTTATAAAAATAATAAATATATTACTGCCAGGAAAGAGTACGAAAGAGATGAGGAATCGTAACTAAAATCAGCAGATCTTCAAAAAGTGATAATACTTCCAAGAGCAGATATGTTTAAAGAAGTCATTTTTATTAAGCGCATAATTGATTTTAACGAAAGTTTTTTTGCTGTCATTAAAGGGACCACAAAACAATAAAATATAAAAACTCGTATTACACAGAAGATTTGACAGAACTGAACTTTTTAACTGGAGGTGCGTTTAAAACTGGTGTGGCAACTTTTGGAAAGAATTACCGGTAGATGATGCAGCTGAAGAGGAAGAAAATGAAAAATTTGAATTTTTTTACAATATTCGAGGGCTACATTAAGGTTTTTCTATACGTAAAACAATGTCTCGTTATAAAATCAATAAAAGTTCGTTATAAAAAATCTTGTCCTATCTGAGATGTTTAATAAAATCCTAAGCTGAACTGTCCTATCTATCAAAACTCACGTAAGCTTTAAACTAATTACTTGCGTGAATTATGATAAATTGTATATATACATATCATGTTCATTTAAAATTACAGTTTGATATTATGAACATTACGGAAGGCGCAGCAAACTAAAGTAAGTTGCATTTTTCTCAAAATATCACAACTGGTAGATATGACCTTTCAGCTTAGCAAGGCAAAATAGTTTTGATCTTCAATTCGCAAATCTTCCTGTCCGCTCAGATGACCATTTAATTATTGCGTATTCTAAGGCCAAATTGAATAGAAAAGGTGATAAGGGGTCCCCTTGTCTAAGTCCTATTGGTATACTAAATGCCATCGATGTGCTGTTTTCTATCTTTACCTGTGCATATGAGTCTGGCACGAACATTTGAGTTAGCTCACTAATTTTCTTGATAATCCCATTCCCAGTTGTTAACCATAGTCAGCCTCTTTTTATCGAATCATACGCTGCTGGAAATCTACGAATACATCTTGGTTGAATTCTAAGTTATTTTCTAATATTTTTCGGATCGTAAATCTTTAATCTATTGTCCTTCTAGCATGAAAGCCGCATTGGTAGGCCCCTAGAATATCTTCCTAATATGGAGTAGCCTTTTTAGCAAGCTAGTTGATAGAACTTTATATGCTGTGTGAATAAGCGATATGCCTCTATATTTTCGAAGGTGTTCTTTATCTCCCTTCTTATGTATGAGCATTATAACGCTTTTATTCCATTTCCTAGATATTTTCTGTTATTGCCATATTCTCAGAATAATGTCAGACAATTTTTAATGTAAAACAATTTCTCCATTTATACCATCATTTCCTGACGCTTTCTGACCTTTATTTACTAATTGAAGTGTTGCTGCTGGTATTTTCACATCTGCAGAATGGAATTTAATACCTGTTTTCTCCATCTCACTTCCAATATTTAGTAAATTCCGAAAGTATTCCTTCCATTGTTCAAAGATTTCTGTTTGTATCATTATTAGTTCACCTGTCTTATTTCTCATAGCTTGTGTTACTCCAACAGTCCCACCTTTTCTGACTGTCTTCGCTTCCCTAAAGAATTTCCTTTCTACTTTTACTACTTATATGTTCATTTCTCATATCTGCTGTTCTAAGTAATTCCTCTTTTTTCAATATTTTTTCAAGACCATTGTCGTTTTTTTCGACGGTTTCCTTTGCTGCTTGTTATATAACTGATACCACTTGCTGCAATGCTTGTCGTAAATCTATATTATACTGTTTCTCTCTCATAAATTGATAGCTTATTTGATGTTTAAAGAGCTTCTATGTCCCATCTTTCTCTTTGTTCTTGTTGCTCCACTTTCTGTACTAATATTCCTATTATCAACTTTTATTTTACCAGAAAGTGATCACTATAGCTGTCCGCTCCTCTCATACTTTGCTAATTAATAATACTTGGTTAGGTGTTCTTCCATCATTTGAAACTCTTGTGACCTTGTAAATATCCTTTCTTTCCAATTGGGTGGATTAGGTACATAAATGGGCACGGATAATCATGTATAATATTAAAGACCTCTTTTTCTTCGGCGAGCATCTTACGGGGTAAAAATATCTTGATTTTTTACAAAATGAATTTATACTTGCGCTTGCAAACATTTTTCCAAATAAAAATGATCGCAATTAAATTAAATAAAAACATTGATTTGAGCAAGGCAGTGCACCTCCATACTTTACACTTTCTGTTCGTGATTTTTTAAACATATGTTTTCCCAGGAGATGCGTTGACAGACGAGGAAAACTAGTGTGGCCCGAGATCTCAGGATCTTAAAGCTACTTAATTTTTGATAAAAGATTACTTAAAATCGAAAGTTCACATCGATCGACCATAAAATTTACAAAATTTTAAAAAGTATGATTAAATTGATCCAAAATATTGAACAATATCGTCGTCGGTTCAATTATTACCAAAAGGCAGGTGCAATTTCACTTTTTAGAGCAGCAGTCAACAGAGTCCACATAGCCATGATGATTTCCAACCTTCGATAGAAGATGGAACTTAAAGAAAAAGAATTTCAACATTCAATTTAAAAGAAAAGCAATTTTTATTTCTCTGTTTTCATTTTTTCTGTATTCTGATATATAAATATTTGTTGTGTAAATTAATTTAGTTTAAAAATTAAATATTTTTTGGCCGCCCTATATCAATAGTTATATTAATGTTTACATTACTGAATAGAGTATTAAATAACCTTTCAAATCTCATTTTCTTATTTAAAAGAATCCTTGATTACGTCATCACGCACAAAAGGATAACGTTTTTAGTATAACAAATATGCCAAATTAGGGATTTGTCTTGAAAGTAGTCAATCCTCGAAAAATCGATATTGTTCCATAATTTTCTTCCTTACTATATAAATATAATTGTGTAAGTAATTTATATGAAATATATTATATGCTTAAAATAGTCTTTAAATTTGTCAAAAGAAACCTTTATTTATTCACTCAAATGCACTCAACTAGTACAAGTGTCATTTTTGGGAACATAATAAAAACGGTTTACCATAACTACTTACTATACATTATACTGCTATCGAGGAAAATGTTTGTGTGAATATATTGTCCAAATTGTGGTTTCATACTTAAAATAGAAAATAAAAATAGAAACATGAAGTTTAAAATTTTTTTAAAGATTATCAGTAAGTTTAAAATTTTAAATAAACGTCTTAAAGTTTATCTTTAAGACGTTTAAAACCTGAATAGAGAAAGAATTGGATAGTAAATAACAAGGTTAACGCTGCTATAGAGGCAGAAAAAGAAAAAAAGCATGCACCAAACTAGCCTGAAGTATCTTCTTTCGAATGCAGTACTTCTGGCTTTTGTAAATTCTGCATAGTCTTCCGTCGCATTAGAGTTATTCATTTGTCTCGACGAACAATAGTGTAACAATAGAGCAACGAATTATTGTGAGATTTAATACAAAACTTCGTAAAACTGCTACTGACTCATTTAATTTTCCTAATAAGTATGTGGCTGTTAAACAACAAGCCTCTAAAAACACTTTATGGTAAACACTTTTAATACCTTTATCCAAACTTATAAAAACTTATCAAAATCAATAACACAGACGAATTGTGGATTTTTGATCCATGTAGTGAAAGAACCTAAATTTGAAATAATCAAAAAATTTGGAGTAAACAATGCAAAATTACACATAATAATGATGGAATTTTTTAAAATATTTATGGAATTGTGAACCTTCATAAAGTTTAAAAGAACAATTCAGAATACGACTGTACTAGCAAAGTAAAGTAAAGGTACTTACAATTAAAATTACCTCTTTATTTTTATAAAATTTATTGTTGATTATGTTTTATCATTTAATAATCTTACCTTCATGGACTTACTGATCTCCGTTAAAAAAAAAGAAAAAAAAAAGCTGGTATTAGCTCTCCACCAAAACAATGCACGGGCTAATTCCATATTGGCTGCTAAGTGATTTATGGGATAGATACAAAATAACAATTTAGTCACAAAAACCGTTTCAAAACGACGTCTTTTCTGGAAATTGAAACTAAAGATAAGTGCCAAACTGTAAAAAGAACTTAATTTAAAATGTCATAAAATGAATGAATGAATGAATAGTATTTCATAGAATGCAAAAAGCAAAATTTATTGCACAATCTTTTTAACAAGAACAAAAATAGCGGGTGACCATATTTAATTTAAACACAAAGCTTTTTTCGTTTTTAAAAAACAAAAAATGGTTTTTATTTTCACTTTGGATTTAAATTCTTTGCAGATATTTATTTAAACTCATAGCATTGATATAAAAACTTAAAGTGTGCGGCCATCTAAACGTACAGCTGACTGTATTTAAGAATCATACAGGGGATGAATATATATCCATTTCAGTAGTGACACAGAAGCCAATTTTTTTTATGTCGCATGTAAATTGATCCTAATAAGACTTACAATATCATACATAGAAGATTCAATATTTTTGGTACATTTTTAAGTAAATTTGAATATAAAGATGAGACAGACCTATTTAAACTAGTTTTAATTTTCAGACTGATTTTTATCTTTAGAGATTTATTAATCTACAAAACATGAAGTTTTGGTCATTTGAAAATCTTCATTTTTCTGTAAAAGAACTACTGCATCTAAGAAGTTGGTATTTGTGCTGCAATGTATAAAAGTACATCATTTGGTCCCATTTTTTAAGGCACACTTACTGCTACACGACATAGCAGTGCGATGCCGGACCCATTAATATATTAACAGATAACATACATATAAAGAAAAAGATTTACGTATCTTTTAGATTTACGTAAGTAAATTACACATAACTTGAAATACTTTAAAAATCCATGAATTATCTCAACATCAGTATCAGTACCATTACAACAGCTGAGCTGATGCATTACACTGAGGAAGGCAAAGAAGCGGAACACGTGATTCTGGGTTCAATCAAACCGAAAGAAAGTTGATTTTATATACTGCTTTCGGAGGTCGAGATTCAAATAAGTTCTCGGGTTGCATATATTACGCATCTGAATTGACCATAAGGGACCTTCATTATTTGAATTTAAGATCAAGCAGAAACAGCCCCAGAATCTATAAGGCAGACAAACGTCAAGAGGAAACCGCCCTACAAAAACAGAGAGTGAACAACTGCGTAGTTTCCTAAGACGGCACCCAGAAGACGGTTGACAGCGATAAATCGGTCAAAAAAAAATCTTTAAAGGTAAGCAGATCTAAAATTTCCCTTGATCGCACATTATGGTCCCCAAGTCGTTAGGCATGTGCAAGTGACTCGCCTCCTCCCCCATCAGGCCCTGATGATTCTGATTCTGAGCAAGTATTAATAATTGGTCTGAATATTGATAATGTTTAAGAATTAGACAATTTTATAAATCCTAATCCTGATTAAGGTAATTTTAACTTCTCTTACCGAGTAAATGTAGATACAGAAATTTTCTTACTAGTATGCGAAAATGACTGCCATAAATGTAAAAACATCGAGGATTCAAATTCTATTAATTCTATCGGTTCCTTCCAAAGCACTAATGGCAGCGAGTCTGAAATTGAAAAAGAAAAAACTGCAAAAGATAACGCTCCAGAGGAGGTTGCTCAGATTCCAAGGAAGAAACCAAAAGAATACGCGAAAGCATGGGAGCTGAACCGATGTCTTAGTCAATGAAAACATTGACTGATGAAATAACCCATACGTGGCAGGAGATGAAGCAGCTCCGTTAGGAGTATAGTCAAATAGAAGATCTAATTAAAGAAATTTAAAGACTGCAAAGCACTATATAAATAAAGGACAAACAGAATAGAGAATTCTGTCTGACAGAATATTGACTCTGACGTAACAATCGCAATTCATGGCGGAATACATCAATAGCATTGACGACGCTAAAAATTTTACACAGAAAACATCCCGAGCAGCGGTGCAGAGCCTGAAAGCCGTGTAGAGGGCCTTGCACTAGGTGAAACAAGAAAGGGTGAAGATTCTGACTGAAAAATCAAATCCAACAGAATCTAATGAAAAAGAAATCAAGAAACAGCCCAATATACAAACAAAAAGCCTAAAGAAAACGAGACCAGTAAAAAGCCACCCAAAGTCGAAAAGCTAGCTAAAATTAAAAATCCAGCCAAAATTAAAACAATCAGCGCTGCTATAAGCAGACAAAAATAATTCAACAACGTAATGAACAAGATTTTGGCGACAAAGTCAAACAAAGACAAGAGCAAAACAAAAGTAAAAAACCACCATAGATCATATTAAAATCTGTTGACAAAAGTTAACAGATTTTAAAAATAGCTGCAAAAGGGGGAATAGGCTCCTCAACAAATTCGCAAATTCTGGCAGGTCCATATGAATACACAGACAGAATAAGACAGAAAAAATTACCTCGCAATGGTGAAAGTACCGGAGGAATACGATGAGAAACTACGTAAAAAAATAAATACTAGAATAGAATCCATTGCATACCCCATCGACCAGGAACGAACCAAGAGGTTGGTGATCAGAGGTCTGGGAGAATCAGCGGATCTCAAACTCAAATCGATTAAAAATAAAGACAAAACGAAGCTGCCATTGTTCCTCGTTACCATAAAAGAGGATGACGACAAAAAAATCAAAAGCATTCCATATCTCTGTTATATGAGGATCTATATCAAAGAAAAGATAAAGAATAAAAAAGAAATAATGCAATGTTTTACTTGACAGGGATTTTTCCACGGTTCAAAGGCCTGCCATTGCGGTTCGAGATGTGTTAAGTGTGGCAAAAATCACGCCAGTAGTGAGTGTCCGATCGGCGCCGTCGGCGATCGATCAATCGATTTTTATCACTGCATGATCGGATCGTTATAAACTATCAAAATTCGGTCGTTCAATACTTTGAAGTGATTGAATCAAATTAAACGAATCAATCGCGATTGATACAACACGTTGACAATTAGAGAATACATAAAAAAGCAATAAAATGCGCAAATGGCTGAAATTAGCTACGACATTAAAGCCAAGTTAAGTTTCTTATGATTGCAACTAAAATGGAAAATTTAAGTATAATATAGATCGAAAGTATAAGAATAATATTGATACTGTGGACGGTCGTAGCTCAGTGGCAAGATACTGGTATTCTGAAAAGGGAGCTCCCATACGAGCGCTATTGCCGTTACGTTAATGCCGTGTAAAATAGGGTGCAAAATTTCCAAGTTATACATGACTGTAGTTGCGCCGAATTATGCAACGCGTAAACTGCGCGCCAGCAACGCTTGATGTCGGGATAACGCTAACTCGCCGGCGGCAATGTCGTTCATATAATTTACTTCATAGTAGTGTCATTGTCTGTTTGGGCCGACGCTAGCACAGCGCTGCTGTCGCGACGACTTTAGCTCTATTATCTATTATAGCCAGAGCGCACGTTTTGCCAGTTTGCTTTTCGGCACCAACAACGACATTTTCATTTCTAAAAATGATACGAGCCATTCAAAGTGCTTCGGAAGGTACGTGAAGCCTAGCTACTTAAAACAGGGTTCTTCTTCACGTGTCATATCAGAATTTTCCGGCTTTGGCGACCACCATTGCGAAGGATACTCGATCTTTAGCACATTAAATTTTTGTCCTGCATTTGATATATGAGTCCATTCACGAATGTTTTAACCAAGAAACCTGTTTTCTTTCTACACGTCTACGACCGAAACAGGTTTAAAAATGCAATTAGCGCCGGAACCTGTCCGAAAGAATCTCACTGGAAAAACGCCATACGATATTAATATTATCTAGATAATAAGCAAATGTATGTGGAGAGATTTCCTAGAAGAAATATCTGTACGGATTGAAATAAATTCTAAGTGGCTGTTTATGCCAGCTCTTGGTTGTTAATTCTGTTGTGAGCCTTCCTCCAGCGTGAGGGGCTTTCGCAGGAGTGACTATTAATTCTAGAACTTCTCACGGACCAATAATAGACCAGGAACAAATAAATACCAACCACGATGAAGCTCATCAAGAACAGAAGTATATAAGTTATTGAAGTATAAGGTTTTGTCACAATTAAGGCTAGAAAAAAGGCGCTAAGCCCTATCCAAAGTTCACAAATGTAGATGATATTGTCGCAGTGTGGTACAAATTTAGGTGATCATACTCTATTTATGTGTACAGTGTACAGTCGTTTTACTTTGGCTTTCGACAGCTTTTTCCAATCTTGTGAAAGGTCTCAAAAGCTGGGTATTATTTTTCCAAAACCCTATGGTTTGAAGTCTTATTCCAAAACTTAACCATAATATATGTATACAAGGAAAATTATAAAATAAATAAGTACTTAAAAATAACGCCTTAGTCAATGCAAAAATTTGGAGGAAAAATATTTATATATTATATCGATGATTTTTTTAACCATACTTATATATTTGGGTTCTTTAATAATTGTAATTATTAATAATGATATAATTTAATTTTATATATAGAACGTATTATATCCTAACATTTTATTGCATTTATTTCTTTTTTTATCTTACCGCAGAATCTTTATAACTATTAAGCATTGTTACTTTCACAGAAAGCAGCTGCAGATAACTTCATAAAAATACGAAACCACAATTAAATCCTTTACTATCTTAATACAAAAAAATCTTACAATACATATATGTGGGTGACAGGAGTAACAGGAATGAAAGAGAGTGCAATACTAGTAATATATATAACAAGAAGTAGTTTTAAACTTTAGTAGAAAATCAGTCTCATATACAAGCCTTGATCACGCTGCCTAAAAACAGCATAAATACTTTTTCTCTATCATTCAAAATAGTATATACAATTGTTATTACGCTGAAGTAATCTTTCAGTACTACGAGTAATCTTTGTACCAGTAAAACTATTTATAATATTGTTGTTATATCTGCGACTGTACCTTGTACTGAATAAATGTTTAATGTTTATGAGCAGCTTTTTACTAAATTGGGCTTATAGTTTTTCTGCTTAGCGACGTTGTCTTTCAGATTCTATTGGTAGGCGTCAACCTTGTTCTTGTTGTTCTTGTTCTGCAGGTGCCATCTACAATAATGGAGGTTAGCAATTGCAACATAAAACTTGGCTCTGTAACAGAGGATCTAATTAACTCGTCTAACTTCCTCGACTAATTCTGTCCAGTTTCTAATGTTAACGCAGTGATAAGAAATTTTTTTTACCTTTTTCCATTTTTCTATCTTTCTGGCCTTTTGGTAAGCGAAGTGGATTTAAGTGAGGAATCTAATTTTTTGATTACGTACCTAATAGGTAGCTTAGGTATGCTATATTTCATAATTTAATTATTAAAATAAGTTTTCTATCATGGTTGACTCTTTGCAGGACTACTTTGTTACGGATTTTTACGGTCTATGGTATTTTATGAATATCGAAATGTCGATAGAACTACATCTTAAAGGCGTTTAATATGCTTAGACTTTTTAAGGTCCATTTCAGCATAACATTGGTTATTAGAACAACCGGCAGACGCTAATTACGATACATTAACCCCGATTGTCAGCAGTATTGCAGTTCAATAGTCCAGCCGATCAGCAGTTTCGACACATATTGCAGACAAGTTGTCATCAATTAATTTCATATAAATACTGTAAATTTTCATTTTAAAGTCAGTTGTAATTATATTAAATAAAGTGCTGTTACTCTGTCAGTTGTACCTTTAAAAGGGCCTTTTTAAAAAGTATCTTCGGGAGTGACAACCCTTAAGTGGCGCATTCAGTAGATTAGTGGGAGAGTCTCCAGAAGATCCTCGTCGTTCTCAAACGTTTACCCGCTACCGAACCCAAATCCAGGGAAAACTGCAGCTATTTAACCCACGGATTCCAGGCAAATTGGCACAGAAACATATTTATGAAGAAAGCTGAAAAGAAACTTAAAGAAGAAAAGAAACTTGTACCTAAAAGGAATGCATCCAAGCATCATCCTATTACTGTAAGCAAATTTCATCTTATTTCTAATTCTAATATCAATTCACAAGTATCATCCTTTAGAATAAGCGATTCTCTTTCAACAATTTTTGAATCTAATATAGAATCTAGTGAAAATATTAAACCAGATTTACATTTAGTTGATAATAATCATATTTTTAAAACCACAAATTTGTTTGAAATACCTTCTATAATTATTACACCAGCATCCATTTCAAATAATTGTAATATGGCACCCATTTTTGATGTTAATAAAGACCTTTCTATCGTACCAGAGTACGACGGCAATCCAAATGAACTCCACAATTTTATTGATGTTATTTCCATGCTTCTAAACCATTTCTGGGATCATACAAATCCCGAAAATTTTCAAAATCATATGCTTACCCGGGGAATTATGAACAAAATTAAAGGAAGAGCCAGAGAAATTATTTCTGTATACGGCTGTAAAGACTGGCCGTCAATAAAATCAATTCTTGTCCAAAATTTTGCAGACCAACGAAACGAAAACTCATTAACTAGAGATTTAGTTAACCTTCGGCAAGCTCCAAACGAAAACCCCCATCAATTTCATGAAAAAGTTATGAGTCTTTTAAATACCATTTCAAATCATATTGAATTACACACGGAAAACGAGGAAGTTAAAAGAAGTAAAAAAGAATTTTTCCAACAACAAGCTCTAACCACATTTTTGGCAGGCCTAAGAGAACCGCTAGGATCAACGATTCGATCCATGAGACCACCCAATCTCGCTCTTGCTATCCAATATATTCAGGAAGAAAATAACATTAGATATCTCCAAAAAACTCATAATTATTCCTTGCCATCTTCTAATAAACCATCTGCGACTTCACAAACACAGAGATCCAATTTAACTCATACACCTGCTCCTACACGATGGCAGCCTGAGGTGCCTAAGCCCCAATGGCCACAGCCATTCTTTAGACCAAATCAAATTCCTGTGCAACAACAATCATTCAATAATAGTCCAAGAGGGACATTTCAACCCCCTAGATTCCAACAAAATCATCAACTCACTCCATATGCACAAAATTCTAGGGCTAATCAACCCAATTTTCATAAACCAGTTCCATCTCAATCATATAAGCCAACACCTATGAGCGTATCTACACGCCAAACCGGCTTTAATAGACCCCAATCTCAAAGAAACTTCCGCTTTCAACAAACTGCCAGCCCCCGATTCACCGTAGAAGAACTCTTTAATATCGAACAAGAGGAAAATAATTACGATGAAGGTATAGACAATGACACATACCCAGATTACACTTATTATGAGCAAGAAAGCCAAGAATATGAGGAAGATGTAAATTTTCAAACGTTTCAAGACGAAAAAGAAGAAACGTAGTAGAATTGCATTCCTATGCCGACAAAAGAGAGCTTCCTTACATTAAAATTCAAAATCCCCCTCTTAAACTTCTTATTGATACAGGAGCCACTAAATCTTTCCTTAATCCTGATATAGCCAATAAATTCTACAAGAATAATATTAAATATGAACCATTTATCGTTACATCAATTTTTCAAAATCATTCACAGGATTATTGTGTAGAAATCCCAATTTTTCCCGAATTTAACTCCGATATTAACCTAAAATTTTATCTTTTCAAATTTCACAAGACATTTGACGGTCTTATCGGCCTCGATAATCTTAAACTTCTAAAAGCAAATCTCGATTTTACCCAAGCTACTCTTACTACAGAGCATTCTATTCTTCCTATTAATTACTACGTCACAAACAAAGCCCAATTCTATACAGTCCAGCTAGAGCCCCAATCAATTACCCAAGTCCGCTTACCAGTAAAGGAAACATCAGGTACAATCGTCATCCCAAGACAAGAAGTCGAAGGTGCCATCCTAAGAGAAACTCTCACCATTGCCTGTAATCAACTCGCCTGGACCGAGCTAGTCAATAACACCGACGAATACATCCAAGTAGCATTAACTGATCCCATCAAAAGTCAACCCATAAATCTCGAGGAATATCATATATATACGTCAGATATCATACCTACCGAAGACAGTAATCTAAAAGATGTCGATCCTCTCCTTAGAACCGATCATCTTAATACCGAAGAAGAATCTCACCTAAGACGACTGTGCAGGAAGTTTGCAGAGATATTTCATCATCCAGACGATCCTTTAACATTTACTAACCAAATAAAGCACCATATACGAACCAAAGACGAAGTTCCAGTTTATACCAAGTCATATCGGTATCCACACATACATAAAGAAGAAGTACGTAAGCAGATCACTTCGATGCTTGATCAAGGAATTATCAGACCGAGTCAATCACCCTGGTCATCTCCAATCTGGGTCGTTCCAAAGAAACCAGATGCCTCAGGAAAAATTAAATGGAGAATAGTTGTCGACTACCGGAAGGTGAACGAGAAAACCATCGATGACCGATATCCAATTCCAAATATAACAGACATTCTGGACAAACTAGGACGCTGCCAATACTTCTCAACCCTAGATCTAGCCAGCGGATTCCATCAAATTGAAATGGCCGAAGAAGATATCCAGAAGACTGCATTTAACGTTGAAAATGGCCACTATGAATACATGAGAATGCCGTTCGGACTCAAAAATGCACCCTCAACATTCCAGAGAGTAATGGAGAACGTACTAAAAGGACTAATAGGAGAAATATGTCTGGTCTACATGGACGACATTATTGTATTTTCAACCTCTCTTCAAGAACATATGGTAAATCTTAAGAAAATTTTTGAAAGATTAAGAGAAACAAGATTTAAGATACAAGTTGACAAATGTGAATTCCTTAAGAAAGAAGTCGATTTTCTAGGTCACGTCGTAACCTGCGAGGGAATTAAACCAAACCCGACTAAGATTAAAGCCATCATAGACTATCCTGTACCAAAAACAACAAAAGAAATTCGAGGATTTTTAGGATTACTTGGCTACTATAGAAAATTCATAAAGGACTTTGCCAAAATTACAAAACCACTTACCATATGTCTTAAAAAGGATGCAAAAATTGAACACACCGAAGAATTCTTAAACTGTATCAAAACCTGTAAAAGCTTATTGATTAATGAACCACTTCTGCAATATCCAGACTTCACTAAACCCTTTAACCTCACGACTGATGCAAGCAACTTCGCTATAGGAGCCATACTATCACAAGGTCCAATAGGAAATGATAAACCTATCGCCTATGCATCCAGAACTTTAAATGAAACAGAACTGAAATATTCGACTATCGAAAAGGAGATGTTAGCAATTGTGTGGGCTACTAAATACTTCCGCCCATACCTTTTCGGACGAAAGTTCAAAATTTTATCTGACCATCGACCTCTACAATGGCTATTTTCACTTAAAGATCCAAACTCAAAGCTTGTCAGATGGAGATTAAAGCTGGAGGAATTTGATTACGAAGTAATATATAAAAAAGGCAAATCCAACACCAATGCAGATGCTTTATCCCGTGTCGAAATTCACACGAAAGAATTAAACAGTGTAGACGAGAATATGGAAGAAATAATGAAACTCCTCTCAAAAGATGACGATGATATCTCCATGATTAATCACCCCAGTTCCTTATCCGATCTGGAAGAATTTCTAACCGACCCAGCCGAAGAGTCTCAAAAAACTTTGAATCCGTCAACCCCTTTAGGTGACTTAGATAAAATCATCAAAAAAAATCAAACTGCAACGTTAACTCCCGAAGAAATAAAGATAATAGACGAAATCCTACATGAAGACAGCAAACAGCAAAAATCTAAAGCTCAGCCATCAAACTCCCAATACTTACAAGAAGATAACGATACAGATGTAACCAAACATTCCACGGCAGAAAATCCAATAATGGGAATTCCAATTAGCGAGAAACCACTAAATTGTTACAATAATCAAATAATTCTCAAGATAGTAAACTATAGCCCGGCGAAACCAATCATAGAGCAGTGTTTTGTAACAAAGAAGAGAATGTATGTCCAATTGGGAAAAAATGATCTTCACAACGACATTTTCCAGTTTTTCAAGAACTATATAGATCCGAAAAAGAAGTACGCCATTCTGTTCGAAAATGATGAACTCTACAAATCCCTATGCAATATTCTACGAGAAACTTTTAAAAATTCCGCATTCGATCTTGTCAAATGCAACAGCCTCCTAGAAGATATAAACAGCACAGAGAGACAGAAAGAAATTATAGAGAACTACCATCAAGGGAAGACTAACCACAGAGGAATTAACGAAACCGAAGCTCAAATAAGAAAACGCTACTACTGGCCTACGCTAAAGAAAGACATCGAAGAAGTTATCAACCTTTGTGATACGTGCCAAGCTAACAAGTATGACAGAAATCCAATTAAGCCGAAATTTATGGTAACACCAACTCCAACAAAACCGTTAGAAATCATTCATATGGACACATTCCAAGCTAACGGACAAAAATTCCTTACAATAATTGATGCATTCTCGAAATATGGCCAAGCATATCCCATAGAAGGATCCAACGCAATAAATGTCCTTAATGCCTTCATGCTATTTATAACCCACCATGGACTCCCACACATGATAATCGCAGATAGTGGAACCGAATTCAAAAACGGCCTTGTTCAGGAATTTGTCGATACACACAAAATTTCGATTCACTACACAACACCAGATAATCCACAATCGAACGGAATGATAGAACGTTTTCACTCTACAATTTTGGAACACCTAAGAATACTTAGAGAAAAAAGGAAGACTCTGGGTATTAAAGAACATATGTTGTATGCTATTTTAGGATACAACAATTCCATTCATTCATCAACTAAACAAAAGCCAATCGAAATTCTAAATGGCCATATCGATCCCCAGGATCCATTTGACATCGATATTAACAGAACTCTAATAAATAACTATACACAGAGCCACAGATTAAAGACAAAAGAAATCTACAGTGAAATAAACAAAAAGCTACAAGAAACCAAACAGAAAAATATTGAAAAAATAAATCAAAAAAGACAAACACCAATAACTTATAAACCCAGCACAAAAGTTTACACTAGAAAAACAGTAAAAAGAAATAAACTCCTTCCGAGATTTTCTTCCCGCATTGTGAAAAATAATAATCCCGTAACAATAGACACTCAAGATACGTCAATACACAAAAAGAACATCAAACACCAGCCAAAGACTAATGCTAAAACTGCTTTACAGATGTACCTTAGTAGCAGCCCAACAAGTTCAAATTCAAAACCTGAAGGACAATCCAGGAATCCTCCCAGTTAAACTTGGACAAGCGAGGATACAGACCAGCACTCATGACTTCATCCACTATTTCCATCTAGAACCCATCGCAGAAGAGATTGAATCCATAGAATCTCAGTATATCACCACCAACAGAGCAATAGAAAATGGACTTAGTCAACCATATTTTGACAGCCTACAAAACTTTGATAAAACTGTACAGTACCTCCTCCAAACAGCAAAAGAGAAACTAGACACAATATATCCAAAATCCAGAAGCAAAAGAGGACTTATAAACGGATTGGGAAGTGTAATAAAATCTATTTCTGGTAATCTAGATCAAGAAGATGCTGAAAGATACAACGCTGCCATTAAATCACTTGAAAATAACCAACAGAACATTATTACTAACATCAATAGCCAACTCAGTCTCAATAAAAGAATAATGACAAATTTTAACCAAACAATTTCATTACTTACACACAACCAAGAAATCATAGCTGAAGAGACAAGCAAAATTAGCTTAGAGATGAACCAATTCGTTTTCGATTTTAATGATTATATGCAAGTTCGAAATATCCTTGACCAGATAAATCTAAATTTACAAACAATTATACAAATACTGGATGATCTACAAACAGCAATTACATTTGCAAGAATCAAAACTTTACACAACGGTCTCATTAAACCTGAAGAAATAAAATGGACCGTGCAAAAGATGCTTGAACACCACCCTGCATCACAGATTCCCTATATTCAGGAAGAAGACTTAACCAAATACTATGAAATCATAGACATTGATGGTTACTACACGAATCACACCCTTGTTTTCATTTTACATTTTTCTATTCTTCATTCCAAGTCGTTCACATACTTCCATTTATACTCCCTTCCAACTAATAATCACACAATAATCATTCCACCTGGTCCATACCTAGTCCACAACTCAGACCTTTTTCAGTATATGGATGTACCATGCAAAAGAAGCGAATCCAAATCATTCATCTGTCCTGAGAAATTTCCACAAGAGAATGACCAGACTAATGACTGCATCATCCAAATTCTCCAGTTAATCAATGATGCTGCCCAATGCCAAAGTGTTCCCGTCACTGTCACTACAACGATCATTCAAAAAGTATCCGATGCACACTACATTGCCGTTTTTCCAAAGGCTACGAAAGTATCTACCCATTGCACCACCACTGAAATAGAAGTACTCGAAGGGACCTATCTAATTGAGTTACCGCCAGGATGTGAACTACGAACCAATAATGAAGTTTACATAAATTCCAAAACAACAATTAAAGAAGAACCACTAACATTACCAAAAGTCAAGACCACCACCATTCTGAAGAACCACCCAATAGTCAAACCCCTAAAATTGGACAGAATTCCTTTAGACGAACTACACAAGTTATCACAGGAAGAAGAAAGGTTCCAATCCATCCTTCCAACACAAATGGACCACAGCTACATATGGACACCACCGATATATATCCTGGTAGCAATCCTTTTAATTTTTGGTTTTCTCAAGCTACGCAAACTGAAAAAAGAAAAAGATGAGCAGAATCCAACCACAGCAGAAGACATCCCTGACCAAAGCCAAGAGTCCTCAGAAACAGTTCACAGAGTTTTGTTCATCCCTCACAAAACTTCCCCAGGGGATGGAGAAATTACGATACATTAACCCCGATTGTCAGCAGTATTGCAGTTCAATAGTCCAGCCGATCAGCAGTTTCGACACATATTGCAGACAAGTTGTCATCAATTAATTTCATATAAATACTGTAAATTTTCATTTTAAAGTCAGTTGTAATTATATTAAATAAAGTGCTGTTACTCTGTCAGTTGTACCTTTAAAAGGGCCTTTTTAAAAAGTACCTTCGGGAGTGACAACCCTTAAGTCGCTACTAGACACAATTTGCGATACTGATGAACAGTTTGGTTTAACAATAAATATAAAGAAAACAAAACCATGGTTATTAGTGATAGGAGTAAAGTCATGACAAGGATCCAGATAAAAATGAAGATATTGAACAAGTGGATAAAATAATTTGGAGTAATAATTCAATCTGCAAATCTGATACACTATGATAAAATGTTACATTCGCTATATTATTTCTTTTGTTGCCCTAGCTTGGACGGTGAATGTTAACTTAATGAGAAGGTTGGAAGCTTTTAAGATGTTGTTTTTCTGTACTTGTAAATAAATACACAGAATGGGAAGAGACAAAAAAATTTCGATTAGCAATAAAAGGATAAAGGCAGCATATTTAGGGCACATACTTAAATGATAAGTATAAGTTATTGATGATTAGGTATGGTTAAAAACATACGCGACTGGACCGGATTAAACAGAAACAATTTTCAGAAAAGCAGAAGATAGAACAAAAGAAAGGCAACCTTCATTAGTGAAGTCGGCCCACGTCTCTTCTCGGTACAGTAAACTCACCATATGTAATGTTTGAACACAATCTTATAATTATTGTTAAAACAAAAGTTATAACCGTGTTAAAATTTTTCTTATCGCCTTGTTAAACCATGTTTTACTTCTTTTAAATGATTTTTCATCATTTTTCGATATGTTATAATGTAGATTCAATATCTTTTTCTTCATATTTCCGAGATTATTTGGTCACAATTTCCATAGTCATGTAGTCAAGTTTCTTTTCTGTATTTTATCTTTTTGCTTTGTATATTTATTTGATCATATATTGTTATTCATTTACGAGAGTATAATGCGTATCACAATTGCTATTTATTGTGTCCTGCTTTAGTTTTAACGGCAGATCTTGTCGTAGCTCTTAATATAATATTAGCTTTATGAGTACTCACTTTATTAGTTCTAGTAGCCAAACACCATCTTCAGTAGTTCTTGTGATACATAACATACTATAGTACCTAGAGATTAGCCATAGCGTTTTTATTATTAATATTTTAACTTCGTTAATGGACAAATTTATATACAACTTTTATGGGTAATATTTTGATGATATTTGAATGATTCTGCACAATATGCCAAAAATATTACATTTTTTATTTTGTCACTTTGTTGTATACTTCAAGTTACCTCAAGTATAATCTTTTGCTCTTTGTATGTTTTAATAACAGTAGCGAGATCATTAGTTGATGAAAATCCATTATTTTTATAAAATAAATAATATATAATTCTAGGCAAAAGGTGAAAAAGAAAAACAGTATGCAAGAAGGAAACCAGAAAAGTAAGTAAATCGTAGATAAAAATCGCAAAAAGTATTTCGCTACGTTAAAGTAGTAGAAGAAGATTTGTGTTATATATAAACTATATTAATTAGGTCGCCTTTACATTAATTTAAATTAGTACGTGATAAAAAGCTTCTGAAACTGTTTGCTTGTGGCATGTCAAATATTAGGCTTATACGAGACTAAACCACAATTTATGGGTAATGAAAGTTACATGTATAATTTGACCTTCCGATTTTCTCTCCGGAACCGTCAAAAAACAAATTATGAAATATAGTTTTCATACCAATCAATTGTGGTTTAATCCCATATAAATATAATATGAATAAACATATTAGTAAATAGTTTCATATACCTATGACCCCTAATAACAAATGACGGAGGGTGTTTTGGAAAAATGGTAGCATAACAATACACACAAAACTATGGCTGGTAAGGGCATTCATTTTTCCGTTGGCCACATATATGCATCCGAAACGTGGACCTTAAAAAGAAAGCGGATAAAAATAAACTAGACGCCTTTGAAATTTGAGTATACCGCTGCATGTTAAGAATATCCTGGATTGATCTAGAACAACTTAAAGTAAAGGATAGATTGCTTAAACAAATAAAACAGAGATATTTGCAGTATTTTGAACACATTGCTAGAAGAACAGTTATGATGGAAAAACTGATAGTCGAGGGTACAGTTGAAGTTAAGAGACCTAGGAGAAGATCTCCAAGCCGTTGGGTAGATCAAACAAAAATATTGATTAACCAAGGGTTACATGAAGCCGAACAACTAGCTCAGGACAGGGAAGGATGGAAGGAAATCGTGAAAAAACTGTAAATTCCTGATGATGTCACCACATCCCAAAAGGGATTAGGACTGAGGGGGAGGATATTATTTAATATTATGTCTGTTTATTATTGCAAAAAAAAATTTAAGTAATTTTTTAAAACGTAAAATTTTTTTACATTGGATTAGCTTGTCAGACTAACATGAAACATACAACAATGAGTCCTTTAATTTTTTTGGCATGTTTTTTGTTTTATATACGTTGTAACTAACGATACTAAATAAGGCCTATAATCAACGTAATCCGGGCAGGGACCGCACGAATTGAGCATGTAACAAATTTAGGTAAAATACTTTTTTCTTTTGTTTTCTCTTTGAAATATTGCACATGGAATTCTTAATTTATGATTGTTCGATGTTTAGAATATTTTTTTATTATAATTTTTTTATATTCATTCCTTTTTATTAGTTTTTATTTTTTAACCGAGAATATAGTTTAACCTACTCAATTATGCATTAAATAGAAAAATATTAAATGTTTCTTATAGGTATATATCTTGGTTAAATTTTTTATAAAAAATAATGTTTTAAAACTTTAGTTTAGTAGTTTAGTTTAGTTTTCTAAGCAAAATACTTCAAAATATTTTATTTAATAAGTGATAAAATGTTACAGTGATTCTCACTATTAGCTAATAATGAAAATATGGTATATGGGCATAGCCAGGCTCTCAAAATTTCAACAACGAGAATGTTTGCAACTCAAATGTGTGTTGCGCCACTTTGATAATCCCTATTGTGCTTTTTATTTACCTGTTCTCCAAGGCCATCACTACCTGTTAATTACCTATTGATTAAAAACGAAACACGTATAGTACTTTTTAATTAATGCCCCAGTTTGTAGAGCTGTACATTCGATTTTTAAATAAAATGATACAAACTATCTTCTTCTTAGAGTGCCATATCCCTACGGAACGTCGGCGACTACCATGCTTATAATATTGTTATACTGATCTCGGTCGTGCGCTACGTGTAGCAATTGGTCCGCTGTCAAACCTGTCCACTGCCGCAAATTCCTCAACCAAGAGAGTTTCTTCCGTCCTATCCATTTCTTTCCTTCGATTTTACAGTTGAGAATTAGCCGAAGGAACTCATATCTTGGTCCTCTGATTATATGTCCAAGATATTCTAGTTTACGCCTCTTAATAATATTTAATAGAGTTCGTTGATGTCCCATTCTTCGAAGAACTTCTTCGTTTCTGGTTCTGCTAGTCCATGGAATTTTTAGTATCCTTCGATACAACCACATCTCAAACGCCTCGATTTTGTTCATGATATCGGCGTTTAAAGTCCAAGTTTTACATCCATACAAAAGTACAGACCACACGTAACATCTTGTAAACTTTTCACGGATTTCCAAATTTAATGAGTTATTGGATAATAGAGGCTTGAATTTTTGAAATGAGTTTCTTGCCTGTTTAATTCTACATCGAATTTCGAAGGATGGATCCAGATTTTGGGTAATCCAACATCCAAGGTATTTGAATCTCTAAACACTCTGCAGCGGTTGTTGGTTTAATATCAGTTAGGTTGCGCCGATATCCACTTTACTGGTCACCATGTATTTAGTTTTATCGATATTTATCGACAGTCCCCAATTTGTGCATTCCATGTCAACTCTATTGATTAGCTCCTGCAGATCGTCGATGTTTTCAGCTAGAATCACAGTATCGTCGGCGTACCGTATATTGTTAATTATTTCTCCTCCTATGATAATTCCTTTTTGATCTTTTAAAGCTTCCCTAAATAAATTCTCAGAATACACGTTAAAGAGGGTGGGAGACAGTACACAGCGCTGTCTTACGCCTCGTTCAATACTGATTGGCTTTGATTCTCTGGTATTAATAATGGCTGTTTGGTTCCAGTAAAGTTTGGCAATAAGTTTGATGTCTTTCTCATCTAGTTGGATGCTCTGCAAGGCGGTAATTAGTCTGGTATGCTGAACGCGATCAAATGCCTTTTTAAAATCAATGAAGCACATATATACGGGTTTTCTTACCTCCCAACATCGTTGAACTATATACAGCTAAATATAATTTGAATGGATTATTTAATAATTTAAATTATGTTTAGCTGTATATAGTTTGTATCATTTTTTTTTTTTTTGAGATTACACTACCTCTTCAAATACGCGTTTTTTATTATCACTGATAAAAACTTTTGCTTGACTACTAAAAGAATTTTTACGTTGCTCTAACAATCTTAGTGTGAACAAATTTCTTAATAACCGCTAGTCATAAAGCTTTACTCGGCGTTGCTTCGGTTACCTTCCAAAATTTCTTTCAGAATTGTCTTAAAATTTGGATAATATTCATTCGGCTCCATATTACCAGAAGTAATGCTCTACTATTATTTTACAGTGGTTTACAACGTGTTCTAATGTCTTTTGATTTTTGATCTACACTTCGATCGTTTAGTCCATAAATCCTCCTTCACTTCTTTTGGTACACCTACTTGTAACGAAAGCATCTTTTCAGAATGGCGAGTTCGGTTTGATCACATACCACAACCGACCTTTGTTCGTTGTTGTTTTATCACATCTTCCCATATTTACATATTATAAGACCTTATCTTTCCTTTCTACGATACTATTAAGATCTCCCAATAGTATAAGTTCTGTTGCAATTCTGATTTTTCTTATTTCATCGTGTAGTTGCTCGAAAATATATTTTTTATTTTGTTCCCACGGTTACTCTTCATTGACCGTTTGTTTTGATTCCTCTAAAACTTATATTTTGTAAATCATTAGAGAAACGTCTTCGTAAGCCCTGTTTTCTTTTGTGACTTCGTTGTAGCAATGATTGTAATTCCCTAAATTTTTCGACCCTTTCCATGTCTTTTTAGTTTCATGATTCTTGAAATAATAACTTTTATTGATACTAATATGTCTATAACTTCATTTATCTTTTTTGAGAGACCCTGAACATTTTAAATAGCTACACATAATTATAATCCGTTTTATTTTGCCACTCCAAGTCAATCTTGTATCTTTTTAACAATTTAGTTCGTTTGCGAGTATTGATGGCTTGGCCTAATGCTTCAACACGCAGACTGGGAGAGTTCATGTATAGGGGATTGTTGTATTAGCTGAGTTATAGCAGTTTTTATTAACACCATTAATCCTTCATTGTTTATTACATCACTTTTATCTAGTGTCCGCAATGAATCAATAATTACGCAATGTTCTAATAACATCGGTTAACAAAAATCAACTTTTTTGTGATGTGGATAAAACTGGGTGTTTATTATGCATAATCATCAGAAAGCCGCAAATAAACTTGAATTTTTTTCTATTATCCACACTTAATTTTCTAGATGTTTTACGACTATACTTATTCGCTGGAGCATCACAGATTAATGTCCAACAGTAATCTGCTGGCAGACTAGGCCTTTATGTACCTTGGTAACGCTTTTTCATATCTACAACGTCTGGGTGAAAATGTTCATCACTTAAGCACCACCAAAATTTTCTGGAAAGAAATTCAGATAAGCACATAGGAGGGAAATTTTTAGAAAGGTTATTTCTCTCTAGGCAGTAATTGATTTAGTCACAAGATCTTTGTAATTGTCAGCTTTCACATTGCGACAAAAATTGTACATAACTATTTTAAAAGCTCTCTCTAAATCATTAAATTCAGCTTGTGAAATTAGATGGTATTTTTAGGAATATTCTGGTTCTTAAAATAATAAATCATTATGCACTTTCTCTTCTAATTATATATCACCAGATGGAACCGTGATACTTTTAGGTTTTTGTTAAAATGTTTGTTTGGGCTGTTAGGCCGTTGTCTTCTGAGATTAGTTCTCAACGTTTTGCAGTTTTTGGGCGTGTCGTCGTTTGTTGTGGGGCCCCCTCATGCTACAATATCATTGTACCATGGGGCCCCATGCCAAACAAGTGGAGGGGAGGCGAGTAGAGAATATAAATATGGCCTCCGCAGTACAACGCAGCGTTAGTTTCAGCGTACAAGCAAAGCAGTAAAATCTCCAGAAGATGCCAACCCCTAGTGTTAACGAAACGTCGAGAACTAATCTCAGAAGACAACGGCCTAACAGCCCGAACAAACAGTTTAACAAGTTAGACGATGGCCTTGAAAGCCTAATACATTTTAAGTTTTTCTTTGTTCACACTAAAAGTCTTTGGTGGTTTTAGCATAGAAAGGGTTTTGCTATGCTATGAGTCGGAATATCTGATGATAAATAGGAATACTGCACAATATTTTCGCTCTGAATGTTAGCGAGACCAAAGTAACAATCTATAACATGGGTTGTCGGTTCTCTCCAGATCATTGGTACTTCAAGCGCATTCGACATTTTGTAGTTTTTAATCAAGCTTTAATTATGTTACACAAGTCTTAAATATATAAGAGACCCATGGCTATCTTGATGTCCTACTTTAACTCCGAAAGATAGGTTGTAAGCTCTACATACAAGTAGGGTAAGAGTACGTTTTTGTGATTTAAAAGTTAGTTGCTCACACATATCTTAAAAACAGTTATCCTGATTTACACACTGCCTAGGCATTTTACTTTGTTGGTAATTCACAATCAACACACTTAACTGCATTTTACGTATAATGCATTTTATGTATAAAATTGGATGAAGCATGTACATCTTGTCTGTACAACTGAGATATTTGTCCTGCGAAGACAAGATACACAGTGGCTGCGGGGGCCAATATTAATATCTCACTTATCTATATATTTTCAAGATACAATAGCTGGTTATTCAGGATTGGTGGATGATAAACACATTTTGTTTTTAACTTTGATTTTAAGATACCGAAATATATTGAAAATACCAAAAAATCTCCGTATTAGAAAATATGTGTTGACCAGTGTAATCACCCTTTTTATCGGATAAAAAAACCATAACAACAAAATTAACAACGTCAAACTAAAAACCATAAACATATAATACAAGATATACTGACTGCTGCAATATAGTCGCATTCCCCCAGCGAGACAGAGAAAACTGACGCAAAGCAGTACCTGCATTTTTGTCTATTGGGCCAGGTTTATCGATTACGTGACCTTCTCGTTGGTCATTTAGATCACGTGGTCGATAAACCTGGCAAATTAGAAGATGCAATGTCAGCTTTGCGTCAGATTTCTCTGTCAGACTGAAGAAACGGGATGGTAATGCAACGATCAGTATATCTTGTATTATATATCTATGCTAAAAACGAACAATATGTTAGCCAAAGCCCTTTTTGGTGATGTCCTCTATGGGAATATAAACGAATTTAATAAGGGTATCATATTTCACAAAAAAAAATCACATGATATGGCATATAATATTTTAATGAAGATAAAAGAAATGCATCAGATGTTAAACAACGCAATTAGTATAACTTTTAACGATTTCATGCTATTGCTCTATTTTAACGGAAAAACTGTAGGTTCAGATGAAATACCTGCGAAACTACTGAAATGTCTAGACGATGAAACTCTACCTGTACTTCTGAACCTATTTAATGAAGTATACAAAACTGGAAAAATCCCACAGGAATGGTTGGTGTCCACCTTTGTAGCAATACCAAAAACAGTATATGCCAAAGATTGTTCAGACTATAGGACAATATCACTAATAAGCCATATCCTCAAAATATTTCTAAAGGTGATTCATGGAAGATTATATAGAAAACTAGAAGATGATATGGATGATACTCAGTTTGGGTTCCGCAAGGGACTGGGAACGAGAGAGGCATTGTTTGCTTTTAATGTCCTCTCTCAAAGATGCTTAGATATGAACCTAGATATTTATTCCTGTTTCATCGACTTCGAGAAGGCATTCGACAGGGTCCGACATGAAAAACTAATAGAAGTACTGAGAAACAAAGATATAGACAGACGAGACTTACGAATCATTATCAATCTGTATTGGAATTAAAAGGCCAATATAAAGTTAAAAGAACAAAAGTCCGAAAATATAAATATAAAGAGGGAAGTAAGACAGGGCTGTGTTCTGTCACCATTACTGTTTAACGTGTACAGTGAAGCCATATTCCAGGAAGCGATAGCGGATCTGGGTGATGGAATCTCTGTAAACGGAAGAATAGTAAATAACATAAGATTCGCTGATGACACCGTTATAATGGCAGACACCCTGGAATCGCTACAAGAATTTGTAAATATAATTAACGATTATTGCATTAGATACGGACTAAAAATAAATAAAAGAAAAACTAAATTTATGATTGTCTCAAAAATGCAACATAGAAATGAAAGATTAATGATAGAGCAAACCCAAATAGAAAAAGTAGAGACATACAAATATCTGGGAACCTGGGTTGATGACAAAAATGACCAAAGCAGAGAAATCAAAGTCCGAATTGAAACTGCAAGGCAAGCATTTGTGAAAATGAAGACAATGCTTACCAACAGAGACCTTCAGTTGCATCTCAGATTGAGGGCTCTAAGATGTTACATATTTTCTATCTTACTATATGGAATGAAAGCTTGGACATTAAAGAAACAACACATAAGAAAAATGGGAGCGTTCGAAATGTGGTGTTACAGAAGAATATTAAAAATTTAGTGGGTTCAAAGGATTGCCAATGCTGAGGTACTACGACGTCTATATAAGGAGTTAAAAATTATGAACAGCATAAAAAGAACAAAACTAGAGTATTTGGGTCACATAACCAGAGGAGAAAAATATGAGCTGCTGGGAATTATTATGCAAGGAAAGATCCAAGAAAGAAGAAGCATAGGAAGAAGACGCATCTCCTGGCTGAGGAACCTTAGAGAATGGTTTAACTGTTGTAGTTCACTACAACTTTTCAGAGCAGCAGCCAACAAAGTGACCATAGCCGTTATGATATCCAACCTCCGATAGGAGATGGAACTTTAAGAAGAAAAGCTCTATTTTAAGAGAAAACCTTTTTAACCTTTTTTATAATATTTCTATTTTTCTAATAAAGCAATAAGTGATTTTGTCACATGTTTTTTTAAATTAGAAATCATTTAATGCATATTGAGCAGGTATATATACATATTTTCGGTGACTTAACACACAAAATGTTAAAAATATATTTATTATTTAAAAGAATATATATATATATATATATATATATATATATATATATATATATATATATATATATTAGAAATTAGAAATGCCAATACTCACTAAAGTAATTTATTCATAAAGAACGTTTTAGAGAAGAGTTTTAAAAAATACTGAAGCATGTGTACTGGCATTTGTGATAGTTGAAAACAAAGTTTGTGAAAAGTGCGCACCACGCGATGAGAAATATGGGATTTTTTATTAAAACTGGTAAAATTGTATTTTTTTTTATTTTTCGTGCTAGATTTACCCTGCATGTAAATAAATCCAAAGCTAACTAATATAAAATTAACTTGGCGTGTGGTTCTTGCTGGTATAGAAACATACAAGCTGTTCATAGAGTAGTTCTTATGGATTATTTGTACATGTAAGCTATGTCTAGGCAACGTTCTTAGATTAAATATTTTTTTAATAACGTATATCTATAAAACGTTTCAACAATGTCGTTTAAAATATAGCAAACTTCTATACTACACAGACTTCACTTATAAAAAATAAATAATTAAAAACAGTTTTTATATAAATATTCTTCAAAATAAATCACCATAAATATTTTTTATAAAAATGTAGTCAGTATAGTTTATCGTCCCAATAATAAAATTATAAATTAACTCGTTAAACGTAACATCTGAAGAAGTTACAGTGTTGTGAAATATATCAGATATAAATACAAGAGAAATTCTTTAAAAATATAGTTTTGATATAATGTTTGACTAAATATATTATTCAAACATTTGTTATGTATATTTATATTTTCTGTATGATCCTAATTCCTTATCAAATTTAAAGAACTTTAAATTTGATAAACATAGCAATTAATACTTTTTGTCGATATTTTATAATTACATCCTTGTTTTACTGAAAATATGCATGGTTGTCGTGTATCAAAAGATATTATCAATCAATAATATTGTTTTTTGATCTCAAATCCCATCTTTCCTCACTCGGAGTACCCACTTCCCGTCAAAACAACTTTTAGCGATGATTGCTCATGTGGCAGAAAATCTCCAGGTTTGACGTATCTTCCTCTTCGTTTCTCCTTAAGGTTTCCTTGTAGCTTTCCGATGCTGCTGCTCTTCCTGATCTCAACTTTACTGTTTTTCGACGGTTGCAAAAGTGGAGAAGTGGCTCGAGGAGATTCGTCGTCACTGTCGAAGCTGTCCGATGGACTGACCGTCCGGTCTTTCTTTTTTAGACTTTGCTCGAGGCGTCTTAAGAACCTACAACATAATATTATGTTATAAATATTTATATATTTTGAAGTTAAATAATTATGACATTTTAATAGAAATCACACCGTAGTGTGATGATACCAATTTGCCACTTACAAGACTTCCTTGTTTATCTTACTCTTGTGACAGTAGCCACATTGTCAAGTAGCCGTATGGTTTTGAAATTAATATATTAAAAAAGTACCCCTTTGTAATATATCTGTAAAAAGTTTTGAGGATCTGGGTAATGTTGCCAATTTACTATAAAGCTCACTATTTCTAATATTTGCACGAGCATTCACAATACTCATTCCTTTGTTGTAAACTTAATGGAGAATATATATGTTGAAATAATTTCTTAGCTTATATGCCAGATATACAATTCATCATCATTATCATCAACCTGTATGCGTCTACTGCTGAACATAGCTCTCCCTCAGCTCTTTTCATCTATAGTCTGCAACAATATATAGAGGCTAGTCTAATTGTAAAAAATTTATTTAATTTCTTCGTAAAAGCTTTTTGAATTAATTATGTTGGGAGAGTTTGGTAATTCAGTTATTAAAAAATTTTCTTATCTATATCGGGAAAGAAACGAAAGGCAGAATTTACAAAACAGTCATCAGACCAATATTGACATACGTAGCAGAAAACAGACCTGACACAGAGAGGACAAAAAGGATGTTAGAAACAGCAGAGATGAAAACACTTAGAAAAATTGATGGTAAGACATTATGGGACAGAGCTAGAAATACAGATATACGACGTATATGCAAGGTGGAGAACATCAAGAACTGGGTAAGAAATAGAAGAGTAGAATGGAACGTTCATATAAGCCGAATGACAACAAATAGAGTAGTAAAGACGGCAAGAGACGGTTCCCCAATAGGAAGACGATCAGTAGGAAGACCACGAAAACGATGGAACGACAACTTACTGGGAGCACATTAAAAAACAGACAAAGTCATGTGTATATAAAAAAAAGAAGAAGAAGTTACTAAAAAAATTTTTTTATCAGTGGTTTTACGTTAATTACACCTGTCGTCGAAGACCTATATACCTGTTTTTGGGGAAGTTTAGGGTTGAACTCTTTGTGTCTACAAAATGTTAAATGAAATTAATTAACCACGGAAATTAAAATTACTGCAAAACAATCTAATATTCAAAAGCAACAAAATGCCTCAAAATCATATTTCTCAGCAACATCAAAAGTTCAGCTTCCGTCCAATTATTTTTTTAGCAAACTGGATGATAACAGACTCCACTATTGGTTTATCCCATTTTATCCCATTTGGAAATATAATTCAACACAAAAATATTATATGGTAGTAGTATATATGTATTATATAATAGTAGAAGATTTCATAAACAACAGTGGATACATTAAAGTTCAAGATGCAATTTTTTGAATCAGAAGGTTAATAACACCAGCACAGACGAGGATACACGTAAACTCATCACCAAGCATATATACCCTCGTACATAGTACAAACTCATCACCGGCATAAAACTAGGGATTTTAAAATAGACCCCGAGAGATTGGTAAACTCATCACTGGCCTATAATTCCACAAAATTCTATTGACAGCTAAGTAAAACTATGCGAAAAGAAAAATTTCTCTTCATTTGCCGTCGTTCCTTTAACATGGATAGTTAATTGCTCGTTGATAAGATTTTGAGCCAACACGGACGAAAAATAATAGTTATCAATAATTTCAAATTTGAATTGCTAAACACTCTAAAATCGAATTGCCTTTTGTAGACTTCTGCAACAAAATAGAGTAAGGCTAAATGTCATACAACTGGTGAGTAGATTTTCTACCGTTGTTTTAGTTCGCCCTGGTGGCGGATTATTTTGATCAAACAGAAAAAAATCAGCTTAATTAAGTTCTTTAATTCAACTTTACAAGATGTTTCTTGTAGACAAGGCATAATATTACGTTATTGCTTTAAGTAGATTATCCTTTTTGATATTACATTTTTAAATTTCTGAGTAAACTGTTAAGGTTACATTGTCACAGTTTTAAATTTAAGGTAGATCATCTTAAAACATTGAATATTTTAAAACATTGATATTTAGATGTGACGCAAAACAAATTTGGGTTTTTTATTATGACAGTTTTATACCAGACACCATTTAATTAATAAAATTTGATTGTTGCTTAATTTTTTGATTTTAATTGCAATAAAAATAACAAAATTAATATTTACAAAACTGTTAAATACAAACCAAAGTATGTATATAAAATACGTATGTTACTTATAGATTATCCATTTGATAAAAGTACGCCAAGTGCGAATCGCTGTAGTATTGAAGATGGTGGTCTATTAAAAACAATCTAAACATGCCACATGTAATATCTTGTATACTCGAAACTAATTTTTGGTGATAGACCACTTAATTCTAGAAAATTTTGATATTTTTCTTACTTAACACAATTTCGATGTTTTGTGAACGGTGGTAGAGTGAAACACCCTGCATATTTAGAAGTTTATCTCTAAACAATATACGTCAATATTGTTCTTTTAAGTTTGTTAAGAAATACTCTACAAATAACTACAGAGGGATCAGTGTAATGCCTTCAATAGCAAGAATCTTTTCATCACTTATAAAAGAAAAACTAGAACAACACATGGACCATTATAGCGAAGAACAAGCCGGATTCCAAAAAGCCAGATCAAGTTTAGATAATATGTTCATTATGAGACAGGTGATTAAAAAGAACAAAGAAAAAAACATTGAAACACATGACCTTTATCGACTTAGAGAAAGCATACGATAGCGTGCCCAGGAAACAACTATGGGAAGCAATGAGAAGAATGCGCGTTAGAGAGAAATGGGTGAATATAACACAAAGACTGTATAAAGAAACACAAGTGCAAATAAAGTTAGGTAATGAAATAACAAAAACAATCACCGCAACAAAGGCCTCAAACAGGGATGTGGTCTGTCACCTACACTTTTTAACATATATATATATATATATATATATATATATATATATATATATATATATATATATATATATATATATATATATATATATATATATATAGATCAGGCTTTGAAAAGATGGTATAGAAAATGCGGAACAATGGGCATACCAGTACAAGAGAATATATTACATTCACTACTTTTTGCAGATGATCAAGTAATTTTTGCACAAGACAGGGAGGATATGGAATATATGATAAGGAAATTAAAGGAAGAATATGAACTTTGAGGACTCAAGATAAATATGTGCAAGACCGAATACTTATGTATTGGACCCGAGGTTGCAGATTTGAACTTAAGTTTAGAAGAAGAGACTATTAAGAGTTGTAAGGCTTTTAAGTATTTATGGTCAATGATTAGCCGAGATGGTACTTGTATGAAAGATATAGAAATGAAAATAGCAAGGGGAAAACAAGCCACAAGAGCACTTCATGGAGATATGGAACAACACTCTAACCAAAGAAAACAAGAAGAGGATCTTTCAAAGCATAGTGATGAATATTACCCTATATGGAGCGGAAGTATGGCCAATGACAAAAACAATACGAAATAAAATAAGAACAGTTGAACTGGACTTTATGAGAAGATGTCTACAAATCACAAGAGCGGATAGAATAAGAACGGAGGAAATATGGAACAGAATGGAAGTCAAATGCTCAATTACAAAAAAGTTGGAAAACAGAGCCCTGCAGTGGTACGGGCATGTACAAAGAATGCCAGAGGATAGGTGGCCGAAAAGAATATTAAACTGGGACCCGCCGGGAAGAAGACGGAGAGGAAGACCTGCTACAAGATGAAAAAGATACGTCGGAAATGCTATGATAGATAGAGACCTCAGGGAAGGTGACTGGGAGAATAGAGTGCTGTGGAGGACGAAAACGGCGAACTCATAATGGGAAAAGCCGAAGAAGAAGAGAAGAAGAAGAAGAAATACTCTACGTTTCTCTTGCTAGATATTTTTGATAAAAATTCAAAGTGCCAGGATTGGAAAACCATTTAGTATAAATAACTAATTTCTATGTAGAATTGCAATTGTACTCTTATAATAAGTTTTGCAATAATAGCTAAAGATTTAATTCAGTTCCATGTTTTAAGTTTTTAAGACATTTTAATTTTTTAATTTTTTTGCTGTTTCACAGAATAATGTTTCATCTAGTAAGCTGTGATCGTTTATAAAAGACAGGAAGGTAATAAGTTTTGGACTATTTCCGATATAAACAGAAACTGCACATGCTCATCAATATTTTCATTATAAAGTTCACTATAGAAAATCTATGTAACTGAATTTTCTGATCTCAAAAGCGTTTAGATTGGCAGACACGTCTAATAGGCGACACCGTAAGAAACCCGATATTAATATCTATTTTAAAGCAATTTGCTTAAAATAATGTCTAATTTCTTTAATAAATTACCACATTAACGAAAAGTGTAACAGGTAACAGGCAATCTTCTGCATTGGAAACCAGAGTATTGGGGCAAAAATACTGGTGATGAGTTTACCTATCTCCAAAGGATGCCGGTGATCAGTTTACTATATCTCGGAGGGTCTAATAATTTTATGGGGGATATAAAGTGATGAGTTCGTACACGTCCAGAGACGATTGCTCTCTCCAACATGTGTCAACAGTTCTCGAAGATCAACGCCCAAATAATTAAAAATCTTTACTCAGCCTAGATAATGCAATTTGGCAACCAACACATACACTATCACAAGAACAAGTGTCAATTTCTCACGTTTTAAACACTACAACTCAAATAACGAAATATTTCTCAAGAATCTTAATTTCAAAAACGCACCGTTAACGATAGAATTTCACCTGACATTGACGCCTCTTTAGTACAATGTAAGACATTCCCTAAATTCGTCCAAAAATCCAGAAGACAAAAACTTTTTCAAAGAAAAGTAGTAGTAGCTCTGTACCACGGCTGCTAGATCCCACAAAAACGTTTATTGAAAATCATTTTCCATCTAACTTTTTTGAATATAAAAAAATAGATATGAAAATTTGACAGAAAGTAAGACAGAAGACAATTTACTTAACCTGCCTTTTACTACTAAATAACTGAATAATGCCCTAATGGAATTAAATAACACCAGCTCTGGGCCTAACGCCATAACAGTAATATTTTTAAAACATCTTCCCCTTTTCGTTAATACACTTCTCAACAATTGAAGTGGATATTATGAAAATGTTTATTTTATTTTTTGTTCATAAGGTCAAATAGAAAAATAGAGTGATATAAATAAAGATTTATTTTTACTTCGTATTTTCGTACAGATGAATCGAAAGAAAGAAATTCATTAAGAAAAAAAAAAATAGAAAATAAACAAAAATTGTAAAATTAACAACCTAAAATTTCTATTCCTGCTCATTTTCTAATATCCTGAAAAAAAAAAAATTAATAGTGTCTGAGTCCACCACTGTGTCGCCTTAGTTACTCTAACTCTATTTGGAAGACCTCTTATTAAATGATTGATGAACTGCTGCGGTATATGTTTCCAAATCGCGTGTAATGTATAATATTAACTGATCTAAGGTTTGGGGCTGTTAAAAGAGCCTGTTTTGTTGCCTAGACATTTTGGCCCAAACATGTTCAATGCAATTCATATCAGGTGAACACAATGGCCACTCCATTCTTGTAATGCCATGAGCTTCTATACACTCGTTGACAATTCTCGCACGGTGAGGGCGAGCATTATCATCAATCAGAACAAATTGTCCGCCTATTGCACCAAAAAATGGAACAACTATCGGTACTATGACTCTGTCTTGATATCTTGTAGCAGTCATTGTCTCATTAATTAAG
Source organism: Diabrotica undecimpunctata (assembly GCF_040954645.1). NCBI lineage: Eukaryota > Metazoa > Arthropoda > Insecta > Coleoptera > Chrysomelidae > Diabrotica > Diabrotica undecimpunctata. The sequence goes on along the minus strand of NW_027311919.1, from coordinate 308,024 downwards.
ACCACTAAGTCCGTGCGACCGTCAAAACATATGCCTTCCCACACGCAAAGGGATCCACCTCCAAAAAGAGTGGCTGGAACTCTCAGATTTTCGTTGTAACGCTGTCCTCTTTCCCTCCACACTAATATTCGGCCATCATTCGTATACAAACAAAATCTGGACTCGTCAGTAAAGAGACAATCCTCCCAATTTTCGAAATTCCACTGATAGTGTTCCATCGCCCAGCGATATCTGTATGCACGCTGCTCCCTAGTTAGTCGTGGATGGGTAGCGCGCCGTCTAGCTCTTGAATTGGATGCATGTAACCGTCTTCTGACAGTTTGACTGGAAATCGCTCTTCCAGTAGCATGCCTAAAGATACTCTTAATTCTGGAAGCAGTGAATGTTGGGTTTTTTCTTGCCGTCAGAACTACAAAACGTCTTGCTGACGAGTTGCAGATCTTGCTGACGAGTTGCAGATCCAGTTGCTACATACCGATTCCATGCACGACTTATCACACTTTGCGACACATTTAGCCTCATAGCAACCTCTTGTTGAGTTATGTCTTGTTGGTTCCAATGAACTAATTGCTCGAGCTGCACTAGTTCTAAACGTCTTTGCGGCATAATGTTTTTGAGATAAATAGATTTCTTAACTTATTGACAACTGGTAAAGTCAATACAAGCCCTTTTATACGAATAATATATTCATGTTTGGAACAACATGTCTTTCTTTGTACGAGATAAGGGCCAATAAGAATAGGGAGAAAAAAACCGCATGCAAAAAATATTAGCAATAAAGATAGCATATAGAGTATAGTACAGGCAATTATTTTAAAAATGTTAATTTTAGGAATTTTAAAATTATCCACTTCAATTGTTGAGTAGTGTATATACCTAATTCAGATCATCAATTTAATTTGTCTAAAGAACAAATTCCTAAAAGTTTGGTTAAAAGCCTTGTCCTTTTTATAATCGCAAAATTTCAGTTTAGAATCTGACTCTCATAGGACAATCAGCCTAACATGCTCTACAAGCAACTTAATGGACAAAATGGTAAACCATAGACTAATTAGGATGATAAACACGAACGTTTCCATATAAAACAGTAAACTTCTTGTGGAAACCTTCCCAGATTGGTGTCGAAGGTAATGTAAGTGCTCGCGATGCTATCGATAACGACGAATCAGAGGCCAAATATGGAAGTGTACCAAGTGATTTAAAAGCCTTTTTCAAAAATTAAGTGTTAAGTACGTGGAACCGGTAGTGGCAAAATTTGACTCGAGATCTACTTTTCTAATTCTTTGCGATCTACCGACTAGGAATTTTTTAGGGATACTGACAAGCAATAAAACTTTTAATCCAGAATTTTAACGTTTAAAGTGAGCTTAGTATCTCAGAGTCGCTCACTATATCTCAGAAAATCAATCACTGATTCTCTTTTTCTTCTTCTTCTCCTTTTTATGTAGACATGACTCTGTTTGTTTTTCAATGTGACTCCAGTACGTTGTCGTTCCATCGTTTTCTTGGTCTTCCTACTGATCGTCTTCCTATTGGAGAACCGTCTCTTGCCATCTTTACTACCATTCGGCTTTTATGATCGTTTTATTCTACTCTTCTATTTTTTACCCAGTTCTTGATGTTCTCCACCTCGCATCTACGTCGTACATCTGTACTTCTAGCTCTGTCCGATAGTAACTTACTATCAATGTATTAGGTCGTGTTTCTGTCGCGTATATCATTATTGGTCTGATGACTGTTTTGTAAATTCTGCCATTCGTTTCTTTCCCGATATTTTTATTTCTCCATATTGTTTCAATCAGGAAGCCTGCGGCTCTGTTTGCTCTATTCACTTGATCTTCCACTTCAGTTTTGAACTTTCCGTAGCTAGATAATGTGATGCCTAGATATTTAAACTCCATCACATTATCTGACCTTCCAAATTCAATTTACATCTTAGTAAATTTGCTGTTGTAACCATGCATTTTGTCTTTTTTTGGGGAAATTAACATGTTAACTTTTCTGTTGGTTATCTTAAATTGGTGCAGCATACGTTGCAAATCATCTTCACTTTGAGAGAGTAGTATTGCGTCGTCTGCATACCAGATTATTTTAAGTTATTTTCTTCGATTTGGTACCTATCCTTTTTTAATTTTTACTTTTTCTATTATTTCATCCATAATTAGGTTGAACAAGCAGATCCTTTGCATCAGTGCAAGTTTTATTGCACTGACGAGCAATAAAACTAACTAAATAATTAGTTTTATTGCTCGTCAGTGTATATTAGCAATACCTTATTAAAACAAAAGTATTAATTCTTATTTATTTATTTTTCCAACTATATTAGATTGGAAAAAAATAATGTGAGTCGCTCGCGATGATCAATGCAAGATTGCTAGCACTCCAATAATTTTTGCAATATTTAGGACGGAAATATACTATATTATACTGATAATTTTTTCCCTGTGCGCGATCGTCTGAACTAGGGGCCGCGATCGACGGGTTGGCCTCCCCTGGTATAGATCATTTCCCAATTGACTGTCCTAAATTTACCAACGAAAAACGCATATATGGTATCTCGAATTGCTTGCAAACGTTACTTGGAAATAATTTTGGCTACAGAAAACTAATAGGGTATCTATATAGTATAAATATGTTGTATAAAATTTTATCATATTAGTACTGTTAATCGCATTTAAATATACTGTACTCGTTATGTCGCCAAAATCCTTCGAGGGGTGTGGCTTTTTTTTAATACAAAAATAAAAAATTTGACGAAGGTAAAAATTTATACTTATGGCTTAAACATATAATCTTACCTTATTTGATGACTTATTGCTCGTAATCTACTAACTTTTTGATGACTGCCATAGTGAATTTTAGAAAAGTCTGGTGATGTAGCTAAAGGCAAGGATTCAACTTCTTGTAAGTCCTAAAAAACAAAAGTTAATATTAAAATATTTTTTGGTAATAGCACTTTTAATAACACTGGTCTGCAACCAAATCCTCCTTCCAAATATTGTATCATAAATATGAAGATATCTATGGCTAGGCTTACCATACGTTCCGGTTTAACCGGGATTGTCCCGGTTTTAGACATCGCATCGGTCCCGGAGTCCCGGCCGGTTTATCATTTTGTCCCGGTTTGACAAAACTGTCGTAATTTTGAATTTTTGTTAAGTGATTTCACACGAATGATTTTTTTTCCTCCTGGATTCATATTTACTGATATGATAATAAATAAGATTATTCACGTTCGTATTATATAAACAATTCTAATAATGATGACTGCACATCTGATTGATAAGATATTTTAATAGGGTTCCCACAGAAGACGTACTTAATTCTCGAAATCATCAAAATGACCAATTCAGCAATTCACCGTATTACATTTCTTAAACACATTATTTCAGTGAGTCGTTAACGAATATAAACATTAAAAAATCAAGAATTGATGAATTAAAAAAAAACAGATCTCAGTTTACCCTAATCATTTGCAGTGCGATTACATTTCGTTTTTTTGTGAACGGTGGTAAAATACGAAACGAAACACTTTGTGTTTTATTTAATTGCTGTGTTTGATTTAAAATGCCGAAAAGAAATTGCAAATTCACAAGCGAACTTGAAAAAGATTATCCTTTTATAAAAAAGCTTTGTAGTGACAATAGCAGGGTGAAATACCAGCAATGTTTTTAAGAATTTTCAATTGCACACGATGGGCGAGCAGATATTAAAGATCACTTAAAGTGTTCAAAACACAAGACTGGTGTAACTGGGATTGCAAGTTCTTCTATCAAATTTTTTTTTTAAAATGATGATCCCATTCAAAACGATTTAATTATTCGCTTATCACACGATAATGCATGATATAAGCTTCAAAACATCTGATTGTACGTCGAAATTGATTTCAAAATTTTTTGAATCAAAATTTGGGGTTGCGAGAACCAAATGTAAAACGATCATTTTAAATGTGTTGGCACCTTTGTCTTTGTCAGATTTACACACCGACTTACAGAAGGTTTTTTTCGTAAGTGTTACTAACGACACCCGACACCTCAAATAAAAAGCACATCAAACTGGCACCGATTATTGTTAGATACTTTTTACCATTAGAAGGTGTACATGTGAAACTATTGAATTTTGTATCCGCTCAAGGTGAGACATCGGAAATATATAATTTCAACATTACGTCGTTATGACATTACAAAAAAAGTGGCTGCATTTTCTGGCGACAATTGTAATAAAAATTTTGGAGGTGTACATAGAAGAGGACAAAATAATGTTTACAGAAGACTTAAACAAGAACTCGGTGTAGATATTGTAGGAATTGGATGTGGCGCACATATTGTACACAATGCACTTCAAAATACTGTGGATGGTTTACCAATCGAAATTGAAGCACTAGTTGTCAAAATATATAAACATTTTCATATCTACACAGTTCGAGTAACTCAGTTGAAGGAATTCTGTAAATGTGTAGATGTGGACTATAAAAACCTAATCCAACATGGAAGTACCAGATTTCTTTCTCTTTTGTCGGCAATTGAGAAAATTCTAAATATATTCGAAGGACTAAAAGCATATTTCCTTTCCCAAGATAACTGTCCACGTGCAATGCGAGATTTTTTTGAAAGTGAAACGGGTGAGTTATATTTTTGGTTTGTGCATGGACAATTAAACAATTTTAACAAGACTGTACTACTCATGGAAAAAAGTGAAGCAAGTGCGACTGACATTTTTTTGGAATTAAGAAGATTGAAATCTAATCTTCAAGAACGCATGGACAGCAATTTTGTACCACAAAGAGCGAAACAATTATTATTAAAGAATCTTGGTAGTAGCCAGGATATTGATAAATTTCAAACAGAAGTAACTGATTTTTACGGACGATGCATTTCATACATTGAATTGTGGGAAGACAGTTTCGGAGGAGCCGACATTTTCGAATGGATTGGACTGAATCACGTATTGAAATGGGACGAATTCGAAGGATCTGCTGAGATTACATTAACATTATTAACAAAATAAACGGTTCAGACGATCGACAAAATGCTAATACTGACAACCTTTTTGACGAGCTGTCACTTACGAAAGTTTTTATAGCATCAAAGAATAATGAATGGAATTCCACGACGATACAAATTTATTATGTTGACAAATGGGTTCTACTATTTAAACATTTTCATGAACAACACATCGATACACCCAACCTGGTAAAAATGGTGCAATATATTTTGTGCTTACCAGGCACCTCCGCTCCTTTAGAGCGCGTCTTCTCGAATAATGAAACATATTTGGTCGGACGATAGAAGCCGTATGTTGGAGTCTACCGTACAAGCATTACTATACTGTAAATTAAACTTTAATATGACATGTAACGATTTTTACGAAAAAATAAAAAAAATAACATTTTATTAAAAAAAGTACATACAAGCGAGAAGTATGAATGGTACAAAAAATAGGTATTTTATTAATAAAAATTTTTGGCAGCAACTTAATAGTTTTTTTTATACTTTACCCTATCCACCATTTACTGTCCCGGTTAAGAGTTTCATAATTATGGTAAGCCTATTATGGCAATATGGGCTTTTCGATTGTAGTCACTTGAATAGTGAATTTCAAGAATAAATAAATATATCCACTCTATTCTTCCTTATGGTGCCGAAGTTAGGACTACTAATGCTGACTAACTGAGGAAGCTGGAAGCTTTTATGATGTGGCTTTTTAGAATAATTTTAAATTTTAAAATTAATTTAAAATAATTTTAAATACCCTAGACTGCTCATATTATAAACCGATTAGTGTTGCACAGAATGAGAAGAGACAGAGAATCTTTGATCACCATTAAAATGAGACAGACATAATATTTAGGGCACATACTTAGAAATAAGAAGTACGAGTTGTTGCAGCTCATTAGCCGTTTTGCGTCCACTGCTGAACATGATCCTTTGGTAAATAATTCCATTCCATCCGATCTTACGCAGCCTGAATCCAGTCGTCTGATTGTCGGAGGACGTGATCGATTACGATATGCATCGTGTCTAGGTCTACATTCTAAAATTTTCTTGGTCAATCTTTCATCTCTGACTCTGGCAACATGTACTACCCAGTTTAATTTTAGCTTTGTAATTCTTTTACCTGCTTCTGAAACACCAGTTTTTCACCTAACTATTTGATTTAAAACTCTTGATATTCAAGACCTGTACACTGGTCTCGCTGCAACTTGTATCTTATTGATTACTTTTCTGGCAAGGGTCAATGTTTCAGCTTCATACTTTAGAACTGGAAGTACACATTGATCAAAGACCTTTCTTTTCAGTTACATGGGAATATCTGATCTAACAACTTCCCTCAGTTTTCTGTAAGCTGCCCATGTTAGTCCTATTCTCCTGTTTAACTGTGTTGTTTGATTGTCCCTTCCTAATTTAATCTCATGGTTCAGATACTTATGAGTATAAACTTCAATTTGCGTACCATTAGTACATTTGACCATTACAAGGGTGGTCATGTATTTTGTTTTGGGAAAGTTAATTTTAAGGCCAACTCGTGTACAAGAGCTCTGAAGGTCTTGAAGAAGTTAACAGGCATGATCTAACTGGTCAGTACTAAAGATTATGTCGTTTGCAAGCCTTAAGTTATTCAGATACTCCCCACTTATGTTGTCTATAATATTTTCCCAATTATTGTTGTTATCTGGTAGCTGAGTCTATACATTGACGTAACTTCTATTTTTTCTTTTTGATGATGTTTATGGTTTCAGTTCATTTATTCGTTTGGCTTAATATATACTCATATCTTTTTTTAATGGCTGTTTCTTCTTCTTCTTCTTTAGATGCAAATCCACTAATGGATGTTAGCGATCACATTTTCCATTAATTCTCTATTTCTTGCAATATGTATCAGAGATTGTATGTCGTTAATCCCTGTCCATTGCCTTATGTTTCGGAGCCAGGACATTTTCTTGCGTCCCATTCCTCTCTTGCCTTCAATTTTACCCTCGATTATAAGTTGGAGGAACTGGTATTTTTCATTTCGCATGATGTGACCTAGATACGCCGTTTTCCTTTTCTTGATGGTTTCGAAAAGTTGGCGTTCTTGGTTTATTCTTTTAAGGACATCTATATTTGTGATTTTCGCTGTCCATGGTATTTTTAGGATACGGCGATAGAGCCACATTTCGAAAGCTTCTAATCTGTTTATATCCCTCGTTTTGAGTGTCCAGCCCTCTACGCCATATAGCAGCACTGACCACACGTAGCACTTAGTAAACCTTAGTCTCAGTTGAAGATCGAACTCTGAACAAGTCAGTACCTTCTTGAATTTTACGAAAGCTTGTCGAGCTTGCTCAATGCGACATTTTACTTCCCTGTCCGATGCCCAGTCTTCAAAAAGCCACGATCCCAGGTATTTAAATTTACTCACTCTTTCAATGGACTTAGTATTCAGTGTTATGGTGGAGTTTTCAAGTGCATCCAAGTTTCTGGAGATGATCATAAATTAATGATTATAAAATGGCTGTTTAGAAATCTCAAAGGACTGTAGGCTTCAATACGCGTGGTAACATTTAGAGACAGCCACCGAAAACCATATAAGCGACTATTAAAAATAAACTAAGTGATAGAGACATCCAAACGCCCATTAAAAATTATTTCATTTTAATAAAATTTGGTATAGGTACCTACAGGCTTATCCTGGCTAATAGGTTAGGTTTTCGTTTTTTATCCATTTTGTTTTCTAAATTTGCTAACCACAAAAATTGTAATTTTTAGTTTAATACCGATTAAAGTTTAAGTTCTTTACAATGACTATGCCTACCCCAATGTTATCAGGTATGGCGTCAAGAAGGCCGATCATGAAGACAGAGGTACACATGTCGGCGCTGAAGAATAAGACAGTCAAGATCGTCGCCTAAGGTTAATTGTCAAGTCTATTGTAAATCAATTGTTTGCAAAACATGGCAGACTAACTTATTTTAATGTAATGTTGTAATTATGAAACTAATGTGTTAGTTGTAAAATGTAAACGTATTGTAATGTTGTAAAAAT